>NC_133622.1:75045231-75203044 GCF_048593235.1 Sminthopsis crassicaudata
GGAGGAGAATTTTTTTTTAATTTTTATTTTCCCCAGTTCCATGTAAAACAACATTTTTTAGTTATGTATGTACATTCTTAAAAAAAAAGATTTCCTCATGAATCCTGTTGGGAGAGAAAGAATAAAGGGGGAAAAGCCATAAGAAGAAAAAAAAAAAACAAAAGAAAAAGGAATAAAGTGAACATAGTATGTGTTGATTAATATTAAATTTATCTCTCTCTCTCTGGATGCAAATGGCATTTTCCACCCAAAGTTTATTGGAATTTCTTTGGATCATTGAACTACTGAGAGAACCAAGTCTATCATAATTGATCATTGCACAATTGTGCAATTATTATATACATTATTTACCTGGTTCTGCTTGGATCACTCAGCATTAGTTCGTGTAAATCTTCCCAGGCCTTTCTAAAATCAACTTGCTTATAATTTTTATAGAACAATAATATTCCATTACTTTCATGTACCATAACTTATTCAGCCATTCCCCAATTAATGGGCATCTACTCATTTTCCAATTCTTTTTTTTTTTTTTTTTTTTTTTGGCTGAGGCAATTGGGATTAAGTGACTTGCCCAGGGTCACACAGCAAGGAAGTGTTAAGTGTCTGAGACCAGATTTGAACTCAGGTCCTCCTGTCTTCAGGACTCTATCCACTGCACCACCTAGCTGACTCTGCATTTTTCAATTCTTTACCAACACAAAAAGAGGTGCTACAAACACTTTTGTACATTTCCCTCCGTTTCTTTGGGATACAGACCCAGTAGTGGCATATCAAAGGATATGCAGTTTTATTTTGGGTTATAATTCCAAATCCTTCTCCAGAATGGTTTGATCATTTCACAACTCCAACAATGTGTCAGTATCCCTGTTTTTTTCCCCTATGGGGATATTAAAAGGAGCTCCACCAACTCATGTGTAGTAAACACAAAGTGGAAAAAGATGAAGGGAAAATAATTCCCTTTTTATGGTTGATTCACTTGTAGAACTTTATTGTTGGGCAGTAGATCCAAGTATTCACAAGGTAAGAGCTATTCCTGACCCAGATAAAGATCTCAGCTCTGCAATTTGCCTTAGCTATGTAAAAACACATCCTCAGACTTTCACCTAGAACAAAGTAGAAGCAAAGAACCATGAGCATATACTGGAACAGATATATAATGAATAAGAAGGAATTTATATCACAGCTACAAAATCCCAGGTAAGGTTATGTGAAACTTTAAAAGAAGAGGCACAGCACATAAAAAAGATAATTCATTGCCATAGAACTGCTGCCATTTAGAATGAGTTCCATCAGAATATTTTATTATTATTATTCATATCATAATTGAAAATTATATATAGAGAGCTGCTGCCATTTAGAATAAGTTCCATCAGAATATTTTATTATTATTGAATATATCATAATTGAAAATTATATATATAGAACTTCTGCCATTTAGTTCCATAAAAATATTTCATTATTATTATTCATAACATAATTGTAAAATTATATAATATATCAACTATGAACGGTTCATAATTGCAACTATTCATCAATAATAGAAGTAACATTTTAATAGGTAACTAGGTGACACAGTGGATAGAGTGCTGGACTGGGAGTCAAAAATACTATCTCAGATATTTATTAGCTATTTGACTCTGAACAAGTCATTTAAGCTCTGTCTGCCTCGGTTTAATCATCTGTAAAATGAGAATAACAATAGGCCCTGCCTTATAGGATTATGAGGACACACACACACACACACACACACACACACACACACACACGTAAAAGTCCTTTATAAATACTGGCTGTTATTACTTCAAAACTTCAAGCATCCTTAACTTTGTTGCTCTATTACAAACCCCAACTCCTCTATGTCTTAGGCAACACAGTATGGCAGAAAGAGCATTGACTGGTCTCAGAGTACCTGGGTTCAAATCCTACTTCTAATACTTATAACCTTGGACAAGTCAGAGAATCTCTAGGTATCAGCTTTCTAGTTTGTACAGTGAAGGGATGAGACAAGGTGATCTCTAACACTCATATCAGTTCTAAAACATTAGGATATTTCATAGTTTATAGGACTTTAAAAAATTGAATCCCCTTGGACTCAACCTTGAGGGGATGAGCCTATTCAAAATTTACAAGGTTTGTCCTCATATGACAGACATATAGTTGGTTCCTATGGCCTTACTCAAAATCTTTCCAAGGTAAAATCTATCAGATATTTTGATCTTCTATTATAGCCTTTAAGAGGCTAGAGGGACTTTATAAAAAGTGAAACATCACAGAAAGATTTCAGTAGGTCATTAACAAATTCATATTTACATGACATTTATTTTGAAATTTTGTTTTCCGATGTCCCAAAGGGTACAATATCTTTTGATCTGGCAACAGTACTGCTAGGTCTATCTCAAAGACATGCAAAAAAATAGGAAAAAGGATCTATTTGTACAAAAAATATTTATACTAACTCTTGTTGTGATAGTTAAAACCTGGAAATCTAAGGGATATCCATCAATTGGAGAATGTCTAAACAAGCTATGGCATATAATTGTAAGGGAATATTATTGTGCTATAAGAAATGACAAAGCAGGATGATTTCAGAACAACCTGGAAAGACTTACATGACCTTCATAGTGAAGTAAACAGAACCAGGAGAACATTGTATACAGTAACAGTAACACTGTGCAATGGTCAACTATGATTGACAGTTCTCAGCAATACAATTATAGAACAGGATAAAATTTGGACTCAAAACTATAAATAAAAGTGTTTTTTATTTTAATTTTATTTTTTTTATTTTATAATTATAACTTTTTTACAGTGCATATGCATGGGTAATTTCTTACAACATTATCCCTTCCACTCACTTCTGTTCTGATTTTCCCCTTCCTTCCCTCCACCTCTTCCCCTAGATGGCAAGCAGTCTTATCCATGTTAAATATGCTATATTATATCCTAGATACAATATATGTTGCACAGGAAGAATTGGATTCAGGAGGTAAAAATAACCTGGGAAGAAAAACAAAAATGCAAACCAGTGTTCCTTCTCTAGGTGTAGCTGATCAATTGGAACTGAATTAGAACTTCTCTTTGTCGAAGATATCCACTTCTATCACAATACATCCTCATACAGTATTGTTGTTGAAGTATATAACGATCTCCTGATTCTACTCATTTAACTCAGCATCAGTTCATGTAAGTCAGTCCAATCCTCTCTGTATTCATCCTGCTGATCATTTCTTACAAAACAATAATAATCCATAACATTCATCCACCACAATTTATCCAACCATTCTCCAATTGATAGGCATTGATTCATTTTCCAGTTTCTAGCCACTACAAAAAGGGCTGCCACAAACATGTTGGCACCTACAGGTCCCTTTCCCTTCTTTAGTATTTCCTTGGGATATAAGCCCAATAGTAGCACTGCTGGATCAAAGGGTATGCACAGTTTGATAACTTTGGGGGCATAATTCTTGCTCTCCAGAATGGTTGGATTCTTTCACAACTCCACCAACAATGCATCAGTATCCCAGTTTTCCCATATCCCTTCCAACATTCATCAGTATTTTTTCCTGTCATCTTAGCCAATCTGACAGGTGTGTAATGGTATCTCAGAGTTGTCTTAATTTGCATTTCTCTGATCAATAGTGATTTGAAACACTTTCATATGAGTGGAAATAGTTTCAATTTCATCATTTGAAAATTGTCTGTTGACCATTGTCCTTTGACCGTTTAACAATTGGAGAATGGCTTGATTTCTTATAAATTAGAGTCAGTTCTCTATATATTTTGTAAATGAAGCCTTTATCAGAACCTTTAACTGTAAAAATGTTTTTCCAGTTTGTTGCTTCCCTTCTAATCTTGTTTGCATGTTTTGTTTGTACAAAGGCCTTTTAATTTGATGTAATCAAAATTTTCTATTTTGTGATCAATAATGATCTCTAGTTCTTCTTTGGTCACAAACTCCTTCCTCCTCCACAAGTCTGAGAAGTAAACTATCTTATGTTCCTCTAATTTATTTATGATCTCTTTCTTTATACCTAAATCATGAATCCATTTTGATCTTATCTTGATGTACTGTGTTAAGTGTGGGTCCATGCCTAGTTTCTGCTATACTAATTTCCAGTTTTCCCAGCAATATTTTTCAAATAATGAATTCTTATCCCAAAAGTTGGGATCTTTGGGTTTGTCAAACACTAGATTGCTATAATTATTGACTATTTTGTCTTGTGAATCTAACTTATTCCACTGATCAACTAATCTATTTGTTAGCCAATACCAAATGGTTTTGGTGACTGCTGCTTTATAATATAGTTCTAGATCAGATACAGCTAGGCCACCTTCATTTGATTTTTGTTTTCATTAATTCCCTTGAAATTCTTGACCTTTTGTTCTTTCATATGAATTTTGTTGTTATTTTTTCTAGGTCATTAAAATAGTTTCTTGAGAGTCTGATTAGTATAGCACTAAATAAATAGATTAGTTTAGGGAGTATTGTCTTTTTTATTATATTTGCTCAGCCTATTCAAGAGCACTTAATATTTTTCCAATTATTTAAATCTGACTTTATTTTTGTGGCAAGCGTTTTGTAATTTTGCTCATATAATTCCTGACTTTCCTTTGGTAGATATATTCCCAAATATGTTATACTATTGACCGTTATTTTGAATGGAATTTCTCTTTGTATCTCTTGCTGTTGGATTGTGTTGGTAATGTATAAAAATGCTGAGGATTTATGTGGATTTATTTTGTATCCTGCAACTTTGCTAAAGTTCTGAATTATTTCTAATAGCTTTTTAGCAGAGTTTTTGGGGTTCTCTAAGTATACCATCATATCATCTGCAAAGAGTGATAGTTTGATTTCCTCATTACCTACTCTAATTCCTTGAATCTCTTTCTCAACTCTTATTGCCGAGGCTAGAGTTTCTAATACAATATTGAATAGTAATGGTGATAGTGGGCAACCTTGTTTCATTCCTGATCTTACTGAGAAAAGTTCCAGTTTATCCCCATTACATATGATGCTTACTGACAGTTTTAAATATATGTTCCTGAATATTTTAAGGAAAAGTCCATTTATTCCTATACTCTCAAGTGTTTTTATTAGGAATAGATGTTGGATTTTATTAAATGCTTTTTCTGCATCTATTGAGATGATCATATGTTTTTTGTTAATTTGGTTATTGATATATTCAATTATGCTAATAGTTTTCCTAATATTGAACCAGCCCTGCATTCCTGGTATAAATCCTACTTGGTCATAGTGTATTATCCTGGGGATGATTTTCTGTAGTCTTTTTGCTAACATTTTATTTAAGCTTCAAAGACTCAAAACTATAAATAAAATGTTTTTTTTAAAACATACTTTTTTTTAATCAGCCTCTATTTTTCTCTCCTTATAATCTCTTTTCCACACTATAAAAGGAAAAAGAAAATGCATGCAATGAATTTGCATGATCAAATATTATAAATTCCCATATTGGCCACTTTCAAAAATTACTCTCATTTTGCATCTAAAATCTAGCATGCCTCCTGTCAAAAATAGGAGGAGCATTTTTCATCATGCATCCTCTGGAACCATTACTGGTCACTGCATTGATCAGAGTTCTTCAGTTTTTCAAAATAGTTTGTCTTTATAATATTGTTGCTACTATATACAGAATTCTGGTTCTACTCACTAGTCTCTGCATCAATTCATACAAGTCTTTCCTATGTACATGACACTTAGTTTTACATATTGTGTTTGTCAAAACAATGCTATAAAGTAGAGAACACAACACATGGAAGGCTGAGGTTGGTGGGCGGGGGAATAAAAGATTTGTTCAAAAATCACATGGCTAATGAGCATCAAAATGTAGAGCCCAGCTCTTCACACTCAATACAACCCTGTTTCTGCTACATGATGGCTGCCTCCAAATAAAAACACTGTGTTTTTAGGAATAAATGGTTCGTGTTGTTTGACTTTTTGGAGGAAACAAAAAAAATTACTAGATTTTGAACTTTATTAAGGAATGATCAATGTTTCCTACTTTTATAACCTTTGATAGCAATCTTATTGAATTTACAGATGACGCAGAGATGGAAGACATAAATCAGCATCCTGAATGATAGACCTATGTCCTAGAACATTGGACTAAACCTAATAAAATGAATTTGGTAGAGATACATGTAAAATCTTATCCTTGAGTTAAAAAATTGTCATTACAATACAAAATAGGGAAAGTGAGAATGATCTGGAGGTTTTTGTAGACTACAAAATCAATATGAGTTAAATAAACAATGTGATAGGGCAGCCTGAAAATATTTAATGCAATTATGAACTACTTAAAGGGAGGAATAGATTCTAAGAAGAGGTTGAATGGGTGATGACCTCTACTCAAGTCAAACTTTATCTGAAATACTGTGTTCAATTCTAGGCATCACTACGGAGAAGCTAAAGAGAATCAGAGGAAGACATCCAGAATGGTAAAGGATAAACTTGAGACGATGGTGTATGAAGAATTGGATTGGAGAACAAAGAAGTCCAGAGGAAGAAGGTGATTATAATAAAAGCCTTAAAATATTGAAAGGCTTATCATGTCCAAGTGGGATTAGACATATTCTTTCTTCAACTCTGAGAGGGAAGAACCAGAAGGAATGTAGCAAAGTTGCACATTCAGGCCTGATATTTGAAAAAAAAATCCAAACTTTATTTTTTTAGTGGAGATGATGATGGGGAACCAGACCTCCAATTACGTTGGTATAGATAACTCCCAAAGAAGAAACTCCCTCCACCAATGAGGGTAAGCAGTGCTTTGCAATTTATAGTACTGGACAACTTAGGAAGGCATTTGATGGTTAAGTGACTTGTCCAAAGTTACATAACTAATATGTATCAGAAAACAGTATTCTTGATTCTGAGACAAACTCTCCAGTCAGAATGCTACTAGCTATCTCCTAACTATAAGAAAAATCCAAAAGTGGAATGGACTTCTTGGTTCTCTATCGCAAAACATTTTCAAAGAGACTGGGTATATTGAAATGAGATTCCTCTCCTAATATGAATTAGAGTGCAAGACTCCCAGGATCCCAATAGAATCTGTGATTCCATGATACTAATCCTCTAATATTAAATTATCCCATAATTTTAGTTATCTAGAATGGTATTTGAGAGGCACTATGCTCCAAGATATTCAATACTATAATAGTCACAAAAAGTATATAAAGGACTATTTCATTCTCTTTTTTTTAAATTGAATCTCACCCCAATCAACTAAACAATTCATCATTACTTGTCATATTAAAATATTATGATGTAGATAGTGGAGAGGAAGCACACAGCTGCTTGAGCTCCACATTTTCTCTCAGAATTTACTTCATGACAAGCCTCGGAATTAATGCTTGACCAGAAAAGAAACCCACAAGTAATTAATAACAGAAGACATCCTTGAAATTCACCAGAAAAGGTCTGTGTTTGCTCAGGGGAGGAGATGAACAGACTGGACACAGGCTGAGGACAGGAGCGAGAACAAGGCAGGCAACTCACACTCCTCAGACCTGAGGGGGGAGGGGTGCTATCTCTTCTGTTTCTGCAAAAACAACCTTTAACCCAGTGTGGATATTCCATCTTGGCAGCAAGCCAGGAGCAGCAGAGAAGGTGTAAACCTGGAGGTAAAGAATAAAACCCCAGAAAGCTAGCATCTCTTGGGACCCAGCTACCCCCACCCCCACCCAAAGTGACCCAGCGCATTCTTAGAGCCTCATAGCACAGACACAGCACAGCCATTGCTGTCCTGTTAGTGCCTTGCTGCTTTCTTTCGCAGTCTGTAGGGGAAGCCTAGTAACACCATCCAGCCCCACCTCACCCTCAGAAACAGACCAATTGTTTCTCTTGTCAATTTGTTTTCTTCAATTCCCACTCTGACAAAATGAACAAAAAATTTAAAAGGGCTCTCTAACCATTGACAGCTTCTGTATGGATAGAGAGCAGACTTCAAACCCTGAGGAGACTAAAAGCAGACTGTCTCCAGAGGAATCCCCTAAGGGGGATATTATCTGCTCCTCAATACACAAAACTCTCATAGAGGAAATCAAAAAGGCTCTCACAAGAGAAGAGAAATGGGAAAAGGAAAGGGAAGCTTGGCAAGAGAGCCTGGAGAAGTCATCCAGAGTGGATAAAGAAATTAAATCATTGAGAAATAAAATTAGTGAGTTGGAAAAAGAAAACAGCTCTCTAAAAAATAAAATTGATGACATGGAAAAAAATTCCATAGAAGATAAAAACTCAATTGAACAATTATAAAAAGATATTTAAAAAGTGAGTGAAGAAAATACATCATTGAAAATTAAACTCGAACAAGTAGAAATGAATGACTCAAGGAGAAACCAAGAAGTAGTCAAGCAAAACCAGAAAAACAAAACAATTTAAAAGAATGTCAAGTACCTTAATGGAAAAACAACAGACCTGGAAAACAGATCCAGGAGAGACAATTTGAGAATAATCAGACTCCCTGAAAAATGTGAGGGAAAAAAGAGCCTGGACACTATTTTCGAGGAAATTATCAAAGAGAACTGCCCAGACGTTTTGGAAACAGAGGGTAAAATAGACATTGGAAAAATTCATTGATCACCTACTGAAAGGGACCCTAAAATCAAAATGCCAAGAAATATAATGGCCAAGTTCAAGAACCATCAGACGAAGGAAAAAATATTGGAAACTGCTAGAAAAAAGCAACTCAGACATGGAGGAGTCACAATAAGGATAACCCAGGATCTAGCAGCATCCACATTACAGGAATGAAGAGCCTGGAATATGATATTCTGAAATACTAAGGAACTTGGTATGCAGCCAAGAATAACTTACCCAGCAAAATTGAGCATCCTTTTCCAGGGAAGAAGATGGACATTTGATGAAATAAATGAATTCCATTTATTCTTGAAGAAAAAAACATATCTACACAAAATGTTTGATCTTCAAATACAGAACTCAAGAGATTTCAAAAAGGTAAAAAGAAATCTTGAGAACTATATTTCTGCCATAAAGATACGTAAAGAACACATATATAATTTGTCTTAGAAACTAGAGGTGGAAAGGAAATTATATCATAAAAAGGGTAAAGTAGTGGTGCTACATATCATGAAGAGGCAAAGGTAACCTATTATATCTGAGAGAAAGAAAGGAGAGGGATGAACATAGTGTGTACCAATAGACATATTCGATTTATGGTGAAACTTCGTCCACTTTATTGAAAAGTGAGAGGGAAGGAGTAAGCTAAGGAGAAGGGAATACAGAAATTGTGAGAAAAAGGGGTAAAATAGGAAGAGAAACTTTAAGGTGGGGGAGGGATACTAAAAAGGGAGGGCTGTGAAAAGCAAATGTTCACAAGTTTAATACTGGGGAGGGGGGTAAGAGAGAAGGAAAGGAGAAAAGCATAAGCAGGAGTTAACAAGATGGAAAGCAATATAGAATTAGTCATTCTAACCATAAATGTGAATGGGGTAAACTCCCCCATAAAGAGGAAGCACTTAGCAGACTGGATTAAAAGCCAGAATCCTACTATATGTTGTTTACAAGAAACACACCTGAAACAGGGTGATACATTCAAACTAAAAGTAAAAGGATGGAGCAGAATCTACTATGCTTCAGGCAAAGCCAAAAAAGCAGGGGTAGCCATCCTCATCTCAGATCAAGCAAAAACAAAAATTGATCTAATTAAAAGAGATAAGGAAGAGCATTATATCTTGCTAAAGGGTAGCATAGATAATGAAGCAGTATCAATATTAAACATATACGCACCAAGTGGTGCAGCATCTAAACTCTTAAAAGAGAAATTAAGAGAGCTGCAAAAAGAAATAGACAGCAAAACTATAATAGTGGGAGATCTCAACCTTGCACTCTCAGAATTAGATAAATCAAACCACAAAATAAATAAGAAAGAAGTCAAAGAGGTAAATAGAATACTAGAAAAGTTTGATGTGATAGATCTTTGACAAAAGCTAAATGGAGACAGAAAGGAGTACACTTTCTTCTCAGCAGTTCATGGAACCTATACAAAAATTGATCATATGCTAGGACATAAAAACCTCAAAATCAAATGCAGTAAGGCAGAAATAGTAAATGCATGCTTTTCAGACCACAATGCAATGAAAATTACATTCAATAAAAAGCCAGGGAAAAATAGACCAAAAAATAATTGGAAACTAAATAATCTCATACTAAAGAATGATTGGGTGAAACAGCAAATCATAGACATAATTAATAACTTCACCCAAGAAAATGACAATAATGAGACATCATACCAAAATGTGTGGGATACAGCCAAAGCAGTAATAATGGGAAGTTTTATATCTCTAGAGGCCTACTTGCATAAAATGGAGAAAGGGAGGGTCAATGAATTGGGCTTACAACTAAAAATGCTAGAAAAGGACAAATTAAAAACCCCCAGACAAACACGAAACTTGAAATTCTAAAAAATAAAAGGTGAGATTAATAAAATTGAAAGTAAAAAAACTATTGAATTAATTAATAAAACTAAGAGTTCGTTCTATGAAAAAAACCAACAAAATAGACAAACCCTTAGTAAATCTGATTTAAAAAAAGGAAAGAGTAAAAGCAAATTGTTAGTCTTAAAAATGAAAAGGGAGAACTCACCACAAATGAAGAGGAAATTAGAATAATAGTTAGGAGCTACTTTGCCCAACTTTATGCCAATAAATTCGATAACTTAAATGAAATGGAAGAATACCTTCAAAAATATAGCTTGCCCAGATTAACAGAGGAAGAAGTAAATAGTCTAAATAGTCCCATTTCAGAAAAAGAAATAGAACAAGCTATTAACTAACTCCCTAAAAAAAAATCCCCAGGACCAGATGGATTTACATGTAAATCCTACCAAACATTTAAAGAACAGCTAACTCCAATGCTATATAAACTATTTGAAAAAATAGGGATTGAAGGAGTCCTACCAAATTCCTTTTATGACACAGACATGGTACTGATACCTAAACTAGGTAGGCTGAAAACAGAGAAAGAAAATTATAGACCAATCTCCCTAATGAATATTGATGCTAAAATCTTAAATAAAATATTAGCAAAAAAACTACAGAAAATCATCCCTAGGATAATACACTATACCAAATGGGATTTATGCCAGGAATACAGGGCTAGTTCAATATTAGGAAAACTATTAGCATAATCAACTATATCAATAACCAAATTAACAAAAACCATATGATCATCTCAATAGATGCAGAAAAAGCATTTGATAAAATCCAACATCCATTCCTAATAAAAACACTTGAGAGTATAGGAATAAATGTACTATTCTTTAAAATAATAAGAAGCATATATTCAAAACTGTCAGTAAACATCATATGCAATGGCAATAAACTGGAACCTTTCCCAGTAAGATCAGGAATGAAACAAGGTTGCCCACTATCACCATTACTATTCAATATTGTATTAGAAACTCTAGCCTCGGCAATAAGGCTGAGAAAGAGATTCAAGGAATTAGAGTAGGTAATGAGGAAATCAAACTATCACTCTTTGCAGATGACATGATGGTATACTTAGAGAACCCCAAAAACTCTGCTAAAAAGCTATTAGAAATAATTCAGAACTTTAGCAAAGTTGCAGGATACAAAATAAATCCACATAAATCCTCAGCATTTTTATACATTACCAACACAATCCAACAGCAAGAGATACAAAGAGAAATTCCATTCAAAATAACGGTCAATAGTATAACATATTTGGGAATATATCTACCAAAGGAAAGTCAGGAATTATATGAGCAAAATTACAAAACGCTTGCCACAAAAATAAAGTCAAATTTAAATAATTGGAAAAATATTAAGTGCTCTTGGATAGGCCGAGCAAATATAATAAAAATGACAATACTCCCTAAACTAATCTATTTATTTAGTGCTATACTAATCAGACTCTCAAGAAACTATTTTAATGACCTAGAAAAAAATAACAACAAAATTCATATGAAAGAACAAAAGGTCAAGAATTTCAAGGGAATTAATGAAAACAAAAATCAAATGAAGGTGGCCTAGCTGTACCTGATCTAGAACTATATTATAAAGCAGCAGTCACCAAAACCATTTGGTATTGGCTAAGAAAGAGACTAGTTGATCAGTGGAATAGGACAAGATAGTGAATAAAAATAGCAATCTAGTCTTTGACAAACCCAAAGATCCCAACTTTTGGGATAAGAATTCATAATTTGACAAAAACTGCTGGGAAAACTGGAAATTAGTGTGGAAGAAACTAGGCATGGACCCACACTTAACACCACATACTAAGATAAGATCAAAATGGGTCCATGATTTAGGCATAAAGAAAGAGATCATAAATAAATTAGAGCAACATAGGATAGTTTACCTCTCAGACTTGTGGAGGAGGAAGGAGTTTGTGACCAAAGGAGAACTAGAGATCATTATTGATCACAAAATAGAAAATTTTGAGTACATCAAATTAAAAGGCTTTTGTACAAACAAAATTAATTCAAACAAGATTAGAAGGGAAGTAATAAATTGGGAAAACATTTTTACAGTTAAAGGTTATGATAAAGGCCTCATCTCCAAAATATACAGAGAATTGACTCTATGAGAAATCAAACCATTCTCCAATTGATAAATGGTCAAACAGACAATTTTCAGATGATTGAAACTATTTCCACTCATATGAAAGAGTGTTCCAAATCACTATTGATCAGAGAAATGCAAATTAAGACAACTCTGAGATACCACTACATTCCTGTCAGATTGGCTAAGATGACAGGAAAAGATAATGATGAATGTTGGAGGGGATGTGGGAAAACTGGGACACTGATGCATTGTTGGTGGAGTTGTTCTGGAGAACAATCTGGAATTATGTCCCAAAAGTTATCAAACTGTGCATACCCTTTGATCCAGCAGTGCTACTATTGGGCTTATATCCCAAGGAAATAATAAAGAAGGGAAAGGGACCTGTATGTGCCAAAATGTTTGTGGCAGCCCTTTTTGTAGTGGCTAGAAACTGGAAAATGAATGGATGCCCATAAATTGGAGAATGGTTGGGTAAATTATGGTATATGAATGTTATGGAATATTATTATTCTGTAAGAAATGACCAACAGGATGAATACAGAGAGGCTTGGAGAGATTTACATCAACTGATGCTGAGTGAAATGAGCAGAACTAGGAGATCATTATACACTTCAACAATGATACTGTATGAGGATATCTTCTGATGGAAGTGGATATCTTCAACATAGAGAAGAACTAATCCAATTCCAATTGATCAATGATGGACAGAATCAGATACACCCAAAAAAGGAACACTGGGAAATGAGTGTAAACTGTTAGCATTTTTATCCAGTTCTTCCTTTGCAACAACAACAACAAAATTCAGTTCTGCACATATATATTATACCTAGGATATACTATAACATATTTAATATGTATGGGAATGCCTGCCACCTAGGGGACGGGGTGGAGGGAAGGAGGGGAAAAATTCGGAACAGAAGGGAGTACAAGGGATAATGTTGTAAAAAAATTACCTATGCATATGTACTGTCAAAAAATGTTATAAAACTAATTTTTAAAAATATTACAATTTTTACTATTAAGTATGAACTTCCCTGAATGTATATACTGCCTCTTTCAAAAACAGATCACACAAACACATTCTAGTTCCATTTCTGATGGACAAATTCCCACTCTTTAGGACCCTGTCCCCTTGTTAGATGACAATTGCTGCTACTTCTAAAGTTTTCACTCTCATACTTTTTAAAAGATTTTGTATATTCAAATCCAAATAGTACCCTCCCCATTTAAAATAGAAGTAAGTTAAAGAGATTGGATATTAGGCAGACCAAAAAAAAAAAATCTTCTGAATCTTAATAATGAATATTTAACTTACTTGACTACTAGGGAGGAAGCAAAAGAGCTACTAGCTACATTTGGAGCAATTGGGAGTCATTTTCCCTCCCAAAAAGTAGAAAGAAAATAGGAAATGGGGTAATTATGGATTTGCAAAATCTGCTACACATTGCCTGGACAGTTAGAGTAAAATATTAGTATGCCCAGAGGGCAAAGGGAAAAAAAAAACCTCCATTTGTCCTTGTATAAAATTTTAAATCAATTCTAACCTTAACATTGAAAAACTGAAAACTTGAACTGATTGGTTTCTGTAACCAGGGCCAGAGTTCCATAATAGGCTGGAGAAAATAGTCCCTGATGTTTTGGGAATAAATTTGTATGTGTATGCATGTGTGTACATGTGTGTGTGTGTCAGTGTGTATTCATTCTTCACCTAATTCCAGGGCTGCTGGAATAGAAGAAAAGTCTGCAGAATTTGACATACCAACTTACCCATCTCCCCAGGGAATTGGGAGGGAGGTAAGCAGGAAAATGTGGCTATACAATGGATTATAAGTTTATGGGAGTCATTGCTTCAAAAGATTGAATAAGCTAAAAATATAAACGTCCCCAAAAAGGATTTTGACTAAGGTCCTGGATAATAAATTCATGAAAGGCTGTTAAGGGAAACTAGGTATGGTTGAATCTGTCCCACAGAGTAGGAAAGCAGACCTTATCACCCCTGAACCCTGGAGGACAGCAGACAGCTAGAAGGATCCTGATGGTGGGGGAAGTGGTGTCCCATAGTGGTTGTAAATATGTACTGGATTCAGATCTGCCTTAAACTTAGTAGAAACCTTAGATTGAAGGTTGTTGAATCACACAACATCTGGAATATAATAAGTGCTTGTTTACTCATTGATTGGTTGAACTGAAATAATCCCTCACTTCTCATATTCAGTCAGTAGCTAAATTTTATTTACTCTATAATATATATACAATCTTTACTTACTTCTATCCTAGTTGAGGGCATTTTTCACATAACACTATTATAATAGTATAATAGCTTCCTAATTGAAATCTCAGGTCCCTGTTTCTCCTCTTTCCAATCTATTCTACCCATAGCTAGCAAAATTATGTTCCTAAAGTATGAGTTTGCCAATAGCATTATCCTTCTCAGGAAGTGACTGGTTTCCCATTGATAAAATACAAGCTCATTAGTTTTCCATTCCACTACAGAGTCTTGCTTGACAACATCTCTTTAAAAATGTGAATAGTATTTTATTTTTTCATTTACATGTAAAGATAGTTTTCAACATTCATTTTTGTAAGAATTTGAGTTCCAAATTTTTCTCCCTCCTTCTCTTATCTCTCTCCCCTCCAAGATACAAGCAATCTGCTATAGGTTATACATGTATAGTCATTTTAGTCATGCAAATGTTCCTTTCTTTCCCTTCCCATGACCACTAAACTAGTGAGGGTGCTTATTACTTCTTCCCCAGACTAGGACAACAGCCTTTTAATTAGTCTTGCTGCTTCAGGTATTTGCCATTTTCGTTTCACATTGGCTATTTGTTGTGCCTTACACTTAGCACTAGATCACCTTTCTCTTCTCCTTTTCAAGGGCTATCTCCCATGACTAGAATGTTCTGCTCTCTCACCTATGCCTCTTATCCTCTCTGGCTTTCTTCAAGACTGGCTCAGATTTCACCTTCTTTTGGAGACTTTTCCCAGGCCCCATAGTTGCTAAAGTCCTCTTCCCCCTCTCAGGTTACCTTCATCTTCTCTTTAAATATAGTATAGATATCTATTTATTTACAAGTTGCCTCTCTATTAGAACGTGAGATCCTTGACAAGAAAGGTCATTCTTTGTAATAAATTTTTATTAATAGGTTTGTACAACACCAATATTTCCCAGCATTCTTTCCTACCACTTTTCAGAGATCCAGACCACATAAACAACTAATGTTTTTGTATTTAAAAAAGAAAAAGAAAAAAGAACTAGAAATAGAAATAGAATAGAAATAGAAAAAAAATCAGAAAAACTGATCAATCCATGAAACAAGTCTGAAAATATATACAATGAATAATACTTGTGAACCACTCATTTCTGCAAAAACTTGTAACTTTTCAATATCTCTACTTTGGAGCCTTACTTAGTCTCTGTAATTTTCAACATTCATTTTTTATTGTTTTGGGATGGTTCTGTTTATGTTGCTGTTCTCACAGTGTATATTATTTTCTTGGCTCTGCTTACTTGACTCTGCCTTAATTCATGTAAATCCTTCCATGCTTCTCTGTAGCCATCCCATTTGTCATTTCTTAAACCATACTAATATTCCATTTCATTTATGTACCACAATTTGGTTAGCTATTCTCAAATCAATGAGCACTGACTTTCTTTACTACTACAAGAAATTATGCAAAAAATTATTTTAGGAAATGTGGGGGACTAGTTTTTTTGTTTTTGTTTTTTTAACAGTGGCCTCCTTGATACATAAACCTAATATTATGGTTTACCTCTAGGTCAAAGGACACATACATACATACATACATATACAGATGTATACATACATATGTGTGTATTTATATTATTTATGTATGTAGAAAGATTATATACACAAAGGATACGTATCTGTAACAGATATATCTATACATACATACATATAAAATATACATATATATGCTGTGTATATACATGTACATAGAAAGCATGTATATGTATACACATGTATACATTCATATGTATATATACATATGATAGTATGCTTTTTGATATAGATTATATATGTTAAAGAATGATAGATTATTAACAATGCTATGGAAAAAATGCTGCAAATCACTAATAAGATGAATGTAAATCAATAAAACTCTGTAATTTCCTCTCACACCCTACAAATTGGCAATAACAAAAGATAGGAATAGTCAATATTGAAGGAGTTGTGGAAAGATAATGATCTTACTGCATTGTTGGAGTTGTGAATCAGTACAACTATTTGGGGGTAGTTAGGTAGAATGGTGGATAGTGTTCTGGGCCTGAAGTCAAGAAGACTTTATTTCTCCAAGTTCAAATTTAGCCTCAGACACACACTAACTCAGACACATTCTGAGCAAGTTACTTGACCCCATCTGTCTCAGTTCCTTCATTTGTAAAATGAGCTGGAGGAGGAAATGGTAAAGCACTCCAGGATCTTTATCAAGAAAATCCCAAATGGGGTCATAAAAAGTCAGACTTAACTGACAAAAGAAAAGGCTACTATTTTGGGAAACAATTTATTACTCATTCAGAAAAAGTGAATAAAATTCAGATAAATCGACTAGAACTCAAAGTGATTAAAGAGGACATATATAAATGCACATATTTAATACATATATGTATATATTTATATACATATTTCTCCATGTACATGTATACATATATGTACTCGAGTATCCTAAAATTCAAACAAATTGAATAAAGAGGATACATATATAAGTACTAAAGATGATATATATTCAAAAGATATATATTAAATATATAATGTATACAACATATGTATGTTTTCATCACTTTATTTGAAATTTTGTATACTTACATATATAAATATATGTGTATGAGCTATAAATACATATAGACTCACACACTTTGGATTACAGTTACATTTAGCTTCAGGGAGATAGATCATTCTCTCTTCAAATGGCATAATAATTTTTAAAAAAGAATCTTTGGGTATGCAGAGGAACTACTAAGATCCCTTCCAATTCTAAATATATAGTCCCATTTCCCTTCCTTGCTCAAGAGGGCACAAAAGACAAAGGTCAACCTGTTTTAGGTGTTTATTTTGTATTAAAGTAGTTCTCAATTGTATTTTTCTTCAATAAACTGATTGAAATCTGAACCAATGGAAATCATCACCTGAGTGTCCAAACTGAAGCAAGAATTTAGACCAACAAGCCCTTGGGATGGTCAGAATATGCAAAAGAATGTTGGCAATGCTTTCACAAACTATCTCACATTCTTCTGAGCACAGACTAATTGAAGGCAGACTGCCTAAGCATTCCCTACTAGAAATGTACATACTGAATCCCAAGTGAAAAAGATACAGAGAGGGAATGGGAACACAAAGTCATTTTAAAACTAAGTAGGACTGTTATTTTTCACACATCATCATCATCACCACCATCATCATCTTCATTTAAAGCTTTTAAAGTTTTTAACCACTTCTTATATGTAGCTCTTTTTCCAACAATATAACAAGTGAAGATACAACTTAACATTTATGTCTTAACAGAATTAGGTCATTTTTAATAGTAAACTGGGTGCATTTTTAAAGAGTTACGAGTAAGTAATGTTCTGGATTTAATCAGGGGAAAATTGGGTAGAGGAGGAGGAGAACTATGTTTCAACCAAGAATGGCTTACAAAACTGCCACTCTTAAGGAGGAAGGGGAAAAAATTTAAAACATAAGGTTTTATAAAGGTGAATACTGCAAAATCTCTTTGCATGTATTTTGAAAACTAAAAACCTATTATTATTTTTTTAAAATAAATAAAAAACTTGGCACTGGAAGAATTAACACTTGAAATAAAAGATAGATATAGGTATATATTTGAAATTATTTCAAGTAACATATACATAAGCACATACATATGCATACATATACATACATATATAGTCATTTTATCTAAATAACTACTTTTCATGACTGCATGTTTATGTTTATGTGGGTAGTTATAGGTTTCCATGCTGAATGTGAGCAAGCTGAAGCAGTACAAATGAAGAATTACACAGGAGAAATTGTCTAAAGTATATCATCAGCGAAATACTTTGCTATGTGACTTGGTCAAGTCACTTAACTTCTCTGACACTCAATTTCTTTATCTGGGAAATGAGATGGTTGGACTTCTAAGGTTCCTTCAAACTCTAGATCCATGTGTGCTTGACCATTCATTGCAACTCTAGTCTATATCTTCATCTTCATTCGTTTAAAGGGGTTTCACCCTACATTATTGGGAATGTTCGTCTAACATTGCTCTTTTATAAGTCCTTATATGTGATAAATCTCAGCTTCCTTGTACCTACCATATTCTTTTCCCTTATCCTTTGGAGGATCTTCAGTTTCAAAACTTTAATGGAACTTTAATTCTACAGCATAACATATTTGAAATGTTTACAAAGTTCTTTGTAAACCAACTTATAAGAGAACCAACAAATAAATTATGTCTTCATTGAGCCCCAACTTCCTTGACCCCCTAGAACCCTCATGTCAAGAGAAAGGCCACAAAAGTTGTTGTAATAAGTAGCCTATTTTTAGTGACAGACATTTTGACTAGAGTTGCCCTGAAAGCAAGTTGACATGACATGGTAATGTGTCAATCAATAAACATTTATTAAGCATCTGTTAAAGATACTGTTATAAATACTGAACATACAAAGAAAGCTAAAAGACAACCTCTGACCTCAAGGACCTCACAAGTGCATGGGAAGATAATATTCAAATAACTATGTTCAAACAAGCTGTATAATGGATAAATAGGAAATAATCAATAATCCCAATCAGAGAAGATACTAGAATTAAAAAAGATTAGAAAAGGTTTCTTGTAGAAATTGAAGTTTTAGCTAGAATTTAAAGGAAACCAGGGAAACCAGAGATAGTGAAAAGCTGTCTAGCTAGTTATGGGAGACCATTAACAAGAGAGGAAAATAGGGAGGGGGAGAGAAAGAAATAGTAATGAAATTATGAAAATACAACTATTCAACTCAGAAAATATTTATAAACCTATCCTGTGCAAGGTAAAAGACTATAATAATTTCCTTAACAGAGAATGCTTCATTTTGGGCTTTGTATGTCCGGAACCTAACACAGAAGTACATGAAATTCACAGGTCCAATTACAAGTCACTTTGTTAGGGAGAAAGTCAAAAATAATCTTTGGGGCAGCTAGGTGGCACAGTGGATAGAGTACCAGCCCTGAATTCAGGAGGACCTGAATTCAAATTTGACCTCAGACATTTAACACTTCCTAGTTGTGTGACCTTGGGCAAGAGGGAGGAAGGAAAGGAAGGAAAGGAAGCATTAATAAATACTTTCTATGTTCCAGGTGTTATGCCATGTGCCACTGTGCTAAGCATTGATGATACAATTGAAGCAAAAAGAAAATCCTGTCTTCAAGGTACTTAGATTTTAGCAAAGTTAGACAATCTACAAAAAGGAAGCACTGGGGAAGGAGAGGAAAGGGTATAGGGAAGGCAAGTCATCCTGGGGTCCTTCAGAAAATGGAGATTCAGGGAGGAACTCACTAATGGGATAGGGGGTGGGTCTTGGCAAGGAATATTCTGTGATGAGAAAACTACAAGGATAGTAGGAAGTTGTTTCACAGTGAGGAGGCCCTAGGTGCTAGGGAAAATTCTAGGATTTGATGTCCACAATGTCAGGAATAGATCTAGAAAGGTAATGTAAAATGTGGAGGGAGAATACTATATGATAATTATTATATAATAGGCTGGAATTGGACTGTGAAAAATTTTATATAGGAAAAAGAAGGTTTTGATTTTGTTGTAGAAGCAATAATGAACCATAGAAACAAAGAAAGATTAGAATTTGATGAGTTTATTGAAAATCCATTTTAGGTCCAATGTGATGAAAAGTTGGTGAAAATTCCATATCATATATTTCCATATGGTGGACAATATCATATCATAGATTTAGAGGTTGAAGTGAGCCCCATTTGCTAAAAACCCTTCATTTTACAAATGAGGAAACTGAGATCAAAGAGATTGTGATTTAAAGTGCATAGGTGAGTAAGTGAAAGAAGCAGAATTTGTATGCAAATATTTGGAAGAGTTCTCTTCCTGTCCCTCAGCTTGATGTAGAAGTAAACCTGGAGTCTAAAAAGGCAACATTATTGGGTACGGAACCTACTGGAAAGTCTGTATGTCTGTTAGTGGAAGACCAGCCTGGCTAAATTTGGAGAAGCTCTTCATCATTTAAATGGGCACTGGGGGATGCATTTTTCAGCCATCATGATTTTATTGGTCTATCTACTAAAGTCTGAGAGTTGTGAATTGTGTTACCCAAATGGATAGAATAACCTAAATAAATGAAATCTCTGATCTTCTGTGTGATGTCATAAAGTTGTAAAGGATTTAGGGTAAACCCTTGTGTAAAGTTTATTCAATGAGGGGAGGTTTTGTTGTTTGTGTTGTTCTTTTAAATTGAAAGAGAAAAATAATCATCCATTGAAATAAACATTACATATAGAGTAAAACTAGGAAGATTGCCTGCACAAGCTGCCTCATCTCTGCTCCTCACCATTAATTCTGACCAAATTTGGACTCAATTATCTGTAAGGCTATTGCTATGATCTTGGGAAATCTCAAAAGAAAGGGAGTAGAGGGAAAAAGCAAATGTAAAAGAGAAGTTGTGGGAAAGAAAGAAAAAGTGAAACAATACAGAAACTGAATATAGTGAAATAATAATGACCACGCTTGCCTCTGAAAGAGATATAAGGTACCCCCCCTGCTTCTTTGTAGAGATAGGGGGCTATAGATGTGGAACTTTTTTTTCTTATCTTTAAAAAAAATCATCATTAGAAGTTCATTCCTTAGAGTTAAGCCTTGTAAAACATTACAAATAAGAGGAAGGGGTCAATGAATATGGATCTCTACATATAATATAAAACTTTCAAAATGTCAATTTTGCTGGACCTTTATTAATTTTTTTTATTCTTTGTTATAAGGAATAACATGGAAAGATGATGGTGATAGCTCTTATAAAGAATATTACATGATGAGAAGAAGGGATGGAGAGTGTTTCAGCATGAATGAGGATGTCCCAGGTGCTGAGTCAAGTTCTAGGTTAAGACATTAGTAGAGGCATGATTTTGAAGTCCACAATGTCTTCACAATGAAGATCACAGATGTCCAAAATTTATTAAAAGATCTGGCATTTGTAATAGCTTTATAATAGAGAACATTTATTTTATAATTATATTTATTAAAAAGTATCTAAAGACAGGGAACATAAGAGTAGTTAAATATAGAAAAAAGAGAGGAAGCAAAGAGCAAGAATCATCTCATAAAGTTGTAGAGGGAAAAATTTTGTGAGAGAACTCCCCTACTGTACCATTAAAATTTTAAAAATCAAAATGATCAAAATAAAACAATATATGAGATTTAGAATAAAAACAATCCAGAAATTTCCCAGATTAACCAAAACCTTTTAAATAATAAACAATGAAATGATCCCTTTAAAACTAATAATTCCTGGCCGATTTCACTCAGTCCAGAAACCAATCCCTTTTCATTTTTGGAATATTCACCTGGGGTCTTGCTGTCCTGGTAGGTGACTGCTTTACTTGTTCACTCTCTCTAAACATGGTCTCCAGCTGCATTTCTGACAGACTGCCTGCTGGACACCCAGGCCATTTTCTCACCAGCCACCATGCTGGTGACTTCTCTCTAAATATTTGACTTATACTGCCCCCAAACCTTATCCATATCTGGAACTTCCATCAACTCTGACTTTGTTTCTATAAAAAGTGCATCAAGCTACTCCCTATCCCTATATTTTTCCAAATCCAAATACCCTATCTGGTTATTAAGTGGTATATGGTCTCTTACTATTTGAATGAAAATTTGTCTTTATATCCTCCACACTTATCACAAGACTTGACACATAGTAAATGTTTAATAAATACTTTCAATTAATAATTTAAGTGGTTAAATTTAATTTAATGACAATTATTTTATTCATTCATTCAATACTGTTAAAAGGATAAAAAAAATCCACCTTAATCATAGATTCATCACAAGGCAGTTATGTGTATCCCCCATGCTTCATTCATTTGTACAATAATGTTACACTGGTAGAACCAAAATCCAATTGCAGAATCCAATCATAAAAGAACTGGAAAAGACCATTTAAAATTATCTAGTTCAAGCTCTTCCAGGATACCAACAAACTGAGGCCCAAATTCTTAAAATGACTTGCTCAAAGTCACAAAGGTAATAGTGGTAGAACCAGGCTTCTCTCCCAGTTCTTTCCATTACATCACCCAAGCTTGCTTTTGAGTCATTTCAATGAAACATATCAGACACTTATAGCCCACCAGATTTTCTCACAGGATGCCTGAATCTTATTTAAGGAATAATATTGCTCCCAAACTTCCTGGGACTCTATTCCTCTATGTAAAATAGGGGGATTAGACTAAAATATTTCCCAGTAACCTTTTAGTCTGGACAGTCTATAATGCAAAGACTTTTAGAATTTATTCTCCAAGCAAAGACAAACAAGTTTTTAGTGATACATCATGTGATCTAAATGAAAAGGAAACACGTCAGAAAGAATGAGAAGACAGAAAGTGGGAAGACTGATCCCCGGAGTTGCTGTTTCAACATCACCTAATTATTCTTCCTGTCTTTTGAGTGAAAGGTCATATGGAGCATGACTGAGCCCTGGGGCACATGAGAATGAACAAACAAGGGTCCAGCCAGTAAAAGAGAAAGGTCAGAGACTTTCTCCTTAATGTTCCCATCTCCCCCATTTTTCACCTTTCCCTCTGGTCTACCTGATGGACTGCTTTATCACCCCACCTCAAATTTTTTAAAATAGAGTTCCTCCAGATTAGGTTTCCATTTCCTAACTGAAACTTAGAGGCAAATGCTATATAATATCCAAACATCCTGATGAACTTTAGTCTGAATTAGGAAAATTTGAAAATGAAACACCTTACAGAAGCTCTCATCAGAAAAGAAATTCTTTCTTGGTTCTCTGATTTCACTGAAGGGGGGTATTTCCTTCTTAGGTAGAGTGTATATTGTGTCTACAAAGTCTTGCCCTGAGTCTCCATCATGGGGTTCTTTTTTTTTTTTAAGTTTTTCAAGTTTTAGGAGGTACATATTTGTTTTTATATTATTCATATCTGAATGTGTCCCCATCGCACCTAGTGAACTTTCCTTTATAACAACAGTTTAAAGAAACTAATTCAACAAAACTCACTGAATTATTGCTAAGGTCTGGCAATATGAACAATATTCCACAATCAGAGTTTTCTCTCTTTCTGACAAAAGGAGATAGATGAATTCTCTTGTTTTTTACTCATTGAGGTCAAGCTTGATCATTATAATTATAAAGTGATCAATTCATTTGTTATTTCTATTTATGCTGTTTGTCATTATATATTATACATGTAAATGTATATATGTGAGCACACACATACATTCACTATCACTAGACTGTCTACTGGTTTCTGAATTCTTTGGTTACTGTAACTTAACTACAAAATTCAAATGATAAAAGGTTAGGGCACTTATCCCTTTTGAAATAAAATTAGAGTGAAGAAGAAGGTAAGAGTGTATAGTGAGCAAAGAGATAGGGGTTCTATTATCCAAGACAATCTTTGAATGCCTTGTGATTTTCCTTAAGGCTTCTTATGCAATTCTTAAGAAATACAATTTGTGCAGCTTTTAGGGAATGGAACATGTGCTCAGGATCATCAACAAGCAGAGGACTCATTGCAACTTCCTGTTGTAATATAATGATTCATTAATTGTCCTCTGAGTCAACCCTTGTATAACATATCCTTTAGCATGTAGCTCCAGGCCTGCCTGCTTTGAGATAACCATATTAAGATATTTGGTTCGAGAAAGATAACATTTTTTTGTCCTCTACAAACATAGTTTTTCATAGTCTCTGTTTAGAGAAGTTACCATTGCTAGTAAATTACCTTTGTCATTTTTCAAGGTTCAACTTAGGTTGCAGTTCCAGCAGGAAGATATTTCCCTCTTGGTTAGTTCTTTTTCCTTCATGAAATGATTTTAAATTAGCTTATCCTTATACATGTTACATGTCCAAAGAAGAATGTAAGCATCTTTTGGTCAAAGATTTTTTTCTTTCTTCCTCACTCCCTCCCTCTTTTCCTTCCTCTCTCCCTCCTTCTGTCCCTTCCTCCCTCTCTCTCTCTCATTTCTTCCCTCCCTCTCTTCCTCTCTTCTTTTCTTCCTCCCTCCTCCCTCCCTCTCTCTCATTCCCTTCCTCCCTCCTTCCCTCCTCTCATTCCCTCCCTCCCTCCCTTCTTTCATTCCCTCCCTTCTTTCATTCCCTCCCTTCCTCCTTGTCTCATTCCCTCCCTCCCTCCCTCCCTTATTCCATCCCTCCCTCTCCCATTCCCTTCTTCCTTCCTTCTTTCCTGTTGGAATACATGAAACCATCTGACAATGGCTGCTGGAGATCAAACCCAGAATGGAACTCCTCTTGTGAGAGGATGATATAAGGAGACTAAGAGGCAGTTGCTGTTCTCTGACCTCTCTGACTGAGAGGCTATTGCGTTGTCTGACCTCTATCCTCTTCCTTCTGCCCCCAATTTATCTCATTCCCATTCCACAACACCTGTATTAGCAAAGGCTGTCTTGCAACTCCTTCAGATGCTGTGATCCATAGCTGTGGAGGCCCTTGGAGAACTGGCCTGTCCCTCAACATCTTCCTTCCTTCCTTCCTTCCTTCCTTCCTTCCTTCCTTCCTTCCTTCCTTCCTTCCTTCCTTCCTTCCTTCCTTCCTTCCTTCCTTCCTTCCTTCCTTCCTTCCTTCCTTCCTTCCTTCCTTCCTTCCTACCATAAAGTCAAAAGTAGTTGTCGTATTATTTCCTTGCCATCATTTATACTTGACATTTTAGGTCCTGTCTATAACATCACACAAAGTAATTTCTCCTGCTTGAATGTTTTCTCCTCTAATTTCTACTTTCTATTCTCCCTTTAAGATTTAATTTAAGTGCCATCTTGTACTAGAGGCCCTGTCTGATCCCTCCAGTTGTTACTGATCTCCTTCCAAATTATGTTGTGTTTACTTTATATTTTGTAATAGGGTCTCGGAACTGACTGGTACTTTGGGATTTGTGTTCAGAGAGACAAGCCCTTGGTAATATCTTTGAACAAGGAGAATTTCATTCACTCACTCAATAAACTAATTAAATTGATTAAATGCCATACCTGACAGGCACTATTGGATACAGAGGCAAAAGAAAGCCCTTGACCACAAGGAGATTGCAATCTAATGGAGGAGTTCTGAAGCACTCCCAGAAGTTTTTATAGAGACAAACATAGCCTGTGAGACAGGAACTGAGAGCAAGAGTTTACCAGCTTTAATGAGGAGGCACTTTCCCCAGCCCCACTTAAAGAGGTGGGACTTAAAGAGCTGGTTTGGAAGAATTGATGACCTAAAACAACAGACAAAAGGAAAAACTGAATGGAAACAATTAAAGGAGGCGGTGAAAGGAAAATTCAAGAAGAGCCATCAGGCTCCAACACACACCCAGGAGCAGAAGATTCCCTGAAGTTACCAGTTGTGCCAATCTCTTCAAAGACTGAGGGGATTTTTTTTTAATTCTGCTTTTCCCCCCAATTTCCCCTCCCTAAGTCTGTTAACACATGCTATAATATACTCAGCTTACTTCTGTTATCTAAATATTTCCTATATTCTGATTTTTTTCCTCAAATATAAAGAGGCTACAAAAAAACAAAAGTTAAAATTGTTTTCACATATAATGAGGAAGAAATAAAATAGGAAAATGAAATAGTATATATATGTGTGTGTGTGTGTGTGTGTGTGTGTGTGTGTGTGTATAGATATATAGATATATATAAAAACCAAGGGTTAGCTAGCTATAAAATATATATATATTATATAGATAATATAATAAAAAATTTAAATTAGAGCAGAGAGCAACACATCTGTTTGAATATTAACTGGGGGTCCATGCTTTTGTGATTGTGTGATTTTTTTTCTCATATAAACTCCATAAATTAGAAAAGAGGATCATGTGGAGCTAAGTCATATATATTATCCCTAAGCTAAAAGAATAGTTGTTGAAAAAGGATGTCACTGATTAATTTTCCAATGAGAAAAAGGATTGGGGGGGAAAAGAGGAGAGCCCAGATAAAAGATCAAAGCCAAAAGCCTCCCCCAGGGAGGAAAGAAAAAAAGACCCAGGCAAGATTCAGCTATGAGGAAGAATTATGAAAAATAAAGTATCCATGCTATCCACAGTGTATCCTACTAGTGTCAGTTTTTATTTATTCATGAATACTTTGTATCCCTCCAAGTGGAAGATAAAGTCCTTCATTTGTTTTCTCTGCATCTTGATGTATAGCCAGTTTTGAATATACTAATAGTAGTTTACTTAATGAATACTTGGTGATTGAATGAAGTTAATTCGTAGTGCAGTGGAAAGCCTGTTAAAAGATGATCTGAATTCAAATTCTAGCTGTATCACTTGGTCTTGGGCAATTACTGGACCTTTCTGATTCTCATTGTTATCAGCAATAGAATGGTTAAACATGATCTCTAAGTTCTCATTCAGTTCAATCTATGATCCCCTGGTAGTATAAAGAAAATAGTAAGTGAATTCAATCTAGGCAAATGCTTATTTTCTTGTTGTTTAGTAAGTAAAGTGCAGCTGGGAGGAGGATATGGCATGGGGAAATGTGGGTGGGACCAGTGAAATTTTACAGACCAAATAAAATTCCTGAAACTGAATGAGTCTTTTAAAAGTATTTACCAACTGGGATACATCTATAATCACTTACCCAAAAAAAAAAAAAAAAAAAAAAAAAAAAAAAAAAAAAAATAATGCTTACTCTAGTAATCCTGAGACTGTTCTTGGAAAAGAAACATTAGCAAGCTGCCATCATTGACAGTGTTGGTAGACAAAAATGTCTGAAAAGACATGGCCAGGAAAGAACCCTGAAGATCATATTCTTGCCATTGACAAAAAGCAATCACAGTATGAAGTCTACAAGTCATTCCCATTATCTCAATAAAGGCTTATCCCAAAGACACTCTAGGGATCTCAGGCAATTGGCAGTTCCTAAAATAATGGATAAAATCAGTTATTACTACTATTATTTTGAATGATAGTAGCTCATATTACTACACATATTGGCTACTTTTATGTTGAATGAAGACAGGAGCTCATACAACTACACATACTGGAAGCTTTTCAGAGTGCAAAGCAACTGAATGTTAGATATCCTGGGAAATCTGTAATAATATGGGAGCTAAAGTGCAAAATCGTAATAATGATAATGATGACAATCATTTCAAGGCAACCTACCCTCCTTGGCTTTCCCAGGGAATTGCCCTGCTATGGATTCACTTTCCTCTCTTCCACTTATCAGCTCTCTAGTTAACAAGTTCTACTTTATATAAACTTTGACCTTTGAACTCTTTTTCTTATCACTTTTTTTTTTCCAATATGGCAACCCTGGATAATTCCCACCATCTATCTGCCTTCTCGTCTCCTGCTCTTAAAGCTGCTCAAGGCAGAGGGGAAAAAAATCACACAATTCTGCAAACCAGGTCCACCACAAATTTATTTTATCCAGTCTCAAATAGACCTTCATTGATGCACACTAATCTGTTTACTCTTTTCTAATTAACTCTCTATCACACTGCACACAAGCTATTCCAAACTTTCTCTTCTAAAGTCAACTATACCATCATGTCTCTGCTGCCTTTCAACAAAGGATCTATCTCATACCTCTGTGATTAAATTGAGGCTTTCTGTCATGAGCTTTAATCTCACTACTCCCACATTTCAAATCCCTTCAGCAGCATCCATTATCTTCTCCATTTGCTTCAGTCTCAGAAGAATTTTTTCCTTATCAATGTTAACCCCTCTGCTTCTTCCCTGGATCTTATCCCCTCCAATTTCTTTCAGAAGCATGCCCCTTCCATCATTCTTGCTTCTCTCCCCAATTTTTAACTTTTTTAATTAAGTGACTCCTTCCCTGCTTTCTTCAAACATATCTGCATCTCCCTTATCTGCATTTGACACTACTATCTCCTCCAGTAGGCATCCTCTATCTCTGCTCTCTTTCATAGTCAAACTCCTAGTTATATAAGAGACTGTCTTTATTCAAAATAATACATATCCCACTATCATATCTACTAAAATGCTAAATTTTGTCAAATTCACATCTTTAACATCTCTCTTACTTGCCTTCTTTTTATTTACACCACAGTCATTCTAGGGCAAGTTTTAATTAGTCTCCCTAAATGAAGAGATCCTTTCCAATCTGTCCTCCAAAAAGTTATAAAATTGACCTTCCTTCCAAAGGAAATCCTCCTGCACAAGAATTTTCTGTAGTTCTCCATTGCATTTAGGCTAAAACCACAAATTCCTCTGTTCTCTGAAGTTCATCACAGTTTGCTTTCAACTTATCTATCTGGTATACACTATTCCTTCTCACATATTCTATAGTAGATTCAAATTTTGTCTACTTACTGTCATCTATATATATAACATTCTATCATCACTTGCCTCATGGGGATGATAAGTTGCTGGTCTATGGCAGACGTTTTCACACTGGGAATTTACCACATTGATGAAATCACAGGTCCAGTTCAAAAATCATTTATTATCATCATAATCTCATGATCACCAAAATATTGATTTGAACAAGAAGACCCTGATTAAATTCTGATGGAATTTAAAATCTTTCAAGTATTACAATATAGACTACAGTTTAGGATGAATGTAAAGAGAAAATATAGAGAGGATAAAGAAGAAAGTGATTCAATAAAAAGTGTCTTGAAGAGATAGCCTAAAATAAAAGGATTTGACAGCATTACATTAAGATATTGTTTATTGCAAACTAGAGAAAACCAGATTTGGGATCAGAGGATCTGGATTTGAGTCTTTGTTCTATATTTCTGATTATGTTACTATTTTACTAGCTGTGTTTCTAGTCAACTATGTTATCATATTATTATATTATATTATATTATATTTATTATATTATATCCTATTAATAGTCTTCATTTCAGCAAGCCACTTGTTTCATATTCTTTGAGATCTAGTTCCTTTTCCTGTGCAAAGGAAAAATAAAAATATTTTAAATGCCCTTTATTGCCTCTTAATCCTAACATTGTGAAGAATTTCTTCTTTATTCAGACTGTTTCCTGTTATAGAATAATTTATGTGAAACTTTGGGGCAATATTTTAAGAAGAATAAACTATTGCTCACTATTAGAATCCCACTAGGTTACCTCATCACAGATGAGATATGTTATATTCAAAAAGGTTAATAAAGGGCAGTACAAGCTCCAGCAGGTCCTACCAAAATATAAACACTTCATTAGGTTCACTGATAAACTACATTCCACTCTTCCCAGGGCCACTAAAATATTTGGAACTCTCCATCACCTCCATCAAGTAGGGATGAATTTTTCCACTACAGCAACTCTTTACAAGAAGCAAAAAGAATCCATGTGTTGAAGAAATTTCATCGTATGTATTTTTAAAATTATAAAATACCTGGGGTCAGGCTGTTCTGCCAGGAGAAAAAAATAATTTTTATATTGAAGACCACTAACAGGGATACAAAGTCACTATTTTATCACTGCAGAAATCACCCTGCACAAAGCTCTCTATGATGAAATATGAAATAAAACTCTTTGCAACTTAGCCCCATTGGACATCCCTCACATTCCATACTCTGCAATCTAGCCAAACTGATCTCTCCATTCCTTAAACAAAATTCATTTCCTATCTTTATACCTTTATATTGGTCTCCTTCCATGCTTGAAATGCACTTCATTTTTACCTCCACCTCAGAATTCTTCCTATCTTCAAGGTGTAATTCAAGTACCACCTTCTATATGAAGACTTTCCTGATCCCTTTAGTGCTAGTGGTCTCCAACAATACTTCACATTTAGTTATTTTGTGTTTATGTGCTTGTGTATGTGTATGTGTATGTTTATGAATATACTTACATATAGCACTTGCCTTTTCTGCTAATACAACATAAACTCCTTGTCAGTAAGAATTGTTTGATTTTTTAAAAATTTGTATACCCAGTGCCTAGCATATACTAAACTTTTAAACTTTTGTTGATCAATGGATGAAATGAGATAATGCATTTAATTGCAAAAACTTCAATGTGACCTATTCTAATGAGCCCCATATTACAAAGAAAGAAAAAAGATAAAAGGAAGAAGGAAGGAAGGAAAGAAGGAAGGAAAGAAGGAAGGAAGGAAGGAAGGAAGGAAGGAAGGAAGGAAGGAAGGAAGGAAGGAAGGAAGGAAGGAAGGAAGGAAGGAAGGAAGGAAGGAAGGAAGGAAGGAAGGAAGGAAGAAAAGAAGGAAGGAAGAAAAGAAGGAAGGAAGAAAAGAAGGAAGGAAGGAAGGAAGGAAGAAAGGAAGGAAGGAAGGAACGAACGAAGGAAGGAACGAAGGAACGAAGGAAGGAACGAAGGAACGAAGGAAGAAGGGAAGGAGGGAAGGAAAGAAAGGGAAGAGGAGAGAAAGGGGGAAGAAATAAATAAAAGCAAGAAACAAAGAAAGAAAAGAGTGGAAAAGATATTAATAGCAGTTACCACCATTTTTAAGGAAGTCAATGTAATCACAAAATGAGATATATAAAGACAAGAAAAATCTCAACCAGCAAACATTTGATCTACTTTACAAATAGCAAAATGTACAGCAAAAAGAGTCAACATAATTCTAAAATACAAATTCATTAATAATCCTTTAGGGAAAAGGAAGAGATAAAATTGCAAGTAATTTTACCTCATAAAACAGGAAGAAGCAGTAGTAGGGAAAAATGAATTTGCAGAGAGCTTAGCATGAGACATATTTAAACCTTATTATCCCCAAGATCATTTAAAGATAAACCGGGAAGAATATAACAAATAGATGAAAAATGTAATAGACCTGTCAGCATTTCTATAGCAAGCTCTTTTCTTCAAAGATACATCCCAACTTTTAAATCATAGTCCCCAGTGTGCTACAATAAAACAAAGACAGGAAAAGCAGCTGGTTTGAACCAAGTTGAAAATAATTACAATCCATGTGCCTACTTTCTCATCTCTATAAAATCTTTAAAAGACTAATATATATAAGCATCAAGGTTGTCATTAATAAAAATGGGAAAAGGGAATGGCGAGTATTTTGCAATTATTTTGCACAACAGATTACATTTTTACACACTTTTACTAAAAGTTGCAAAAAATTAAAGAAAAATCAATGTGATTCAGTGAAAGCAAAATGAAGTTTCTACTCTAACATATGTTAAGATTATATATAATTGTGGTGGAGCCAAGATGACAGAATAGAGACAGCAACCCAGCCAAACTCGCCCAACATTTCCCTCCAAACATCATGTCAAAATAATGTGTTTAAAATAACATGTCAAATCAAATTCTGGAGAAGCATCACCACAAAAAGTTGGGATGAAGCATTTTTCCTCTCTCAGAAAATCTTGGAAGGTTATAAGAAGAGGTTTATGACACCATGGGCAAGGGCCAATCCAGAACACATATGGCAATAATATCTAATTAAAAGAGACAATTGGGAAAACTAACCTTTGCTTAAAACACACACACACACACACACACACACACACACACACACACACACACAAAAACACAATGAAGTATTATCAATAGTAAAAATATATATACTGAATGTCTGAGTATCCAAATTCTTTAGACAGTTAAATGAGTTAAAGAAGGAATTGAATAGTAGGAAACTACTAGACATTTTCCTTCTCAGAACTAGATAAATCTAGAAAAAAGAACTAGATAAACCAGGATAATCATAAAAAAGGAAAAAATAAAAAGAGAAATAGAATCTTAGAAACAGGTACTATAATATTTCTGGAGAAAGGTGAATGGGAATAAAAAGAAGTATATCTTTTATTCAGCTTTCCTTGGAACCATCATACACACACACACACACACACACATACACACACACACACACACACACACACACACATGCACACAGATGGCCATCTACTGTATCCCAAAGAGAGCATTAAAAAGAGAAAAGGACCCACATGTACCAAAATGTTTGTAGCAACCCTTTTTGTAGTGGCAAGGAATTAGAAACTGAGTGGATGTCCATCAGTTGGGAAATGGCTGAAGAAGTTATGGTATTTAACATGTATTGGTCAACCTGCCATCTGGGGGGAGGGGGGAAGGAGGAGAAAAATTAGAACAAAAGTTTGGCAATTGTCAGTGTTGTAAAATTACCCATGCATATATCTGGTAAATAAAAACTATTAAAATAAAAAAGAAGTTATGGTATATGAATATTATGGAATATTATTCTTCTATAAGAAACAATCAGCAGGATGATTTCATAAAAGCCTAGAGAGACTTACATGAATTAATAGTAAGTAAAGTGAGTAAAACCAAGAGAACATTGTACACAACAATAAGAAGATTATGTGATGGTCAACTCTGATGGACTTTTCAACAATGAGGTGATTCAGGCAAATTCCAATAGACTTGTGATGGAGAGAGCCATCAGCACCCAGAGAGTACTACAGAGACTGAATGTGGATCACAACATAGTATTTTCGCCCTTTTAGTTGTTTGCTTGTTTTTTTTTTCTTTAACACTTTTTTCCATTTTTGATTTTATTTTTCTTGTGCATCATGATAAATGTGGAAATACGGTTAGAAGAATTATACACGTTTAATCTATGTTGGATTACTTGCTTTCTAGGGGAATGGAGTGAATTTGGAATACAAGGTTTTGCAAGGGTGAAAACTATCTTTGCATATGTTTTGAAAATAAAAAGCTATTATTAATTTTTTAACTTGCCAAGTATTAGGACATAAAAACCTCATAAACAAATGCATAAAAACAAAAATATTAAATCATCCTTTTTGGATAGTAATCACATTCAATAAGTGGCCTTGGAAGTATAGATTAAAAATTAACTGAAAACTAAATAATCTAATTCTAAAGAATAAGTAACAAAAAAAAATCATAGAAATAACCAATAATTTCATTAATTATAATGACAACAATGAGGAAACATTAATAAAATTTTTGGGATGCAGCAAAAACAACACTTATGTGAAATGTCATATTTCTAAATGTTGATATCAATTTTTAAAAGATAGCAATGAATTGGGAATGCAATTTTAAAAATTAGAAAAAGAACAAATTTTAAATCTCCAATTAACCACCAAAATAAATCCTGAAAAATCAAAAGAGAAATTAATAAAACTAAAAACAAAAAAAATGAATTAATAAACAAAATTAGGAGCTGGTTTTATGTCGGGGAGCAACAAAATAGATAAACCACTAATTGATTTGATTAAAAAATAAAAAAAAGAAAGAAAACCAAATTACCAGTATTAAAAAATGAAAAGAGAGAATACAGTACCAATAAAGATGAAATTAAAGTAATTATCAAGCACTATTTTGTACAATTATTGTAAGGTAAGCAAAATGAATGAATATTTACAAAAATATAAATTGCCCAGATTAACAAGAGTTTTTATATTTATATATTAATATTTTATATTATATATAATATGTTTGATATTATATTTACAAAACTTAACCTTATCTTAAGAGAAATTGGATAAATCATCAAAGAACTCAAGAAGAAATCCCTAGGACCAAATGGCTTTATAAGTGAATTCTACCAAACATTTAAAGAATAAATAATGCCAAGAGTATACAAATTATTTTTAAAAATAGGTAAAAAAGGAACCCTACCAAATTCCTTTTTTGTCCTTTTATGACACAAATATGGTTTTGATATTTAAACTAGAAAAAGCAAAAAACAGAGAAAGAAAACTGTACACCAATTTGCTCAATGAAATTGATGCAAAAATTTTAAATGAAATACTAGTAAGGTGACCATAGCAGTATATCACAAGGATCATACATTGTGTCCAAATGAGTTCATTCGAAATGCAGAGCTTGTACAATATTATGAAAACAATAAGTGTAATTGACCATATTAATATCATAAAATATATATTACTATCTCAATAGATGCAGAAAATATTCTTGACAAAATATAGCACCCATTCCTATTAAAAAGAATAAGAATAAAGAAAGATTTCTTAAAATGATAAATAACATCTATCTAAAACTATCAGCAAACACTATCGATTGAGATAAACTAGAACCTTCCTAGGAAGATCAGAAGTGGAACAAAAATGTCTTTTATCACCATTATTATTCAATATCATAATAGAAACATCAGCTATAACAATAAGACAAGAAAAAGAAACTGAAGGAATAAAAATAGACAATAAGGAAACAAAAGTCATTCTTGGCAAATAAGATAGTATACTCAGAGAACCTTAGAAAATCAACTAAACACTAGTTGCATAGCTGACAACTAAGCAAAATTGCACAACATAAAATAAACTCACATAAATCATCAGCAATTCTATATATTACCAATAAACCCCAGCAAGAAGAAATAGAAAGAGAAATTCCATTTAAAATAATGGGATACAGAATTAAATACTTGGAGAAAGTACAAACCCAGGAATTATATGGTCACAATTACAAAATACTTTTCACAGAAACAAAGACATATCTAAACAATTGGAAACATATTAATTGCATATTGAATAGGGCCAGTCAAATAATAAAATAACAATTATACTTTAATGAATTTACTTATTCAGTACCATACCAAACAAACTATCAAAGAATTATTTTAAAAGTTTAAGTGGAAAAATAACAAAATTCATTTGCGAGAGCAAAAAGTCAAGAATATCAAGAGAATTAATGAAAAACATGTGAAGGAAGGTCGCTTAGTAGTAGAGATTTCAAATTATATTGCAAAATTAGTAATTATTAAAACAATCTGGTTCTAGTTAAGAAAAATACTAGTGGATCAGGGGAATATATTAGGTATGTAATACTTAGTAGTAAGTGACTCTAGCAACTTGAATTTTATAAACCCAAAGATACAAGATTTGGGGGTAAGAGCTCATCATTTTTTAAAAATTGCTGGAATAACTAGAAAACATGTTGGCAGAAAATAGGCATATAACAATGTCTTACATTTTATATATCAAGATAAGGTCAAAATAGGTACATGATTTAGATATAAAAGATAATATAAGCAAATTAGGGGAGCAGGGGAAAATGTACATGTCAGGTATGGATAAGAGAAGAATTTATAATCAAATAAAGATATGGAAAATATTATGGGAAATAAGCTGGATAATTTAGATTACATGAAAATAAAAAATATTTTGCACAATGAAGACAAAGACAAAATTAGAAGGAAAATATGTAATAGGGAGAAATACAGCAAGTTTCTCAGATCAAAGGCTCCATTTCTCAAATAGAGGACTGACTCAAATTTATAAAAATAAGAATCATTCCCCAGTTACCAAATAATCAAAGGATAGGACCATATATTTTTCATAAGAAGAACTTTAAAGTATCTATAATCACATGAGAAAAATGTTTTAAATTACTATTGCTAAGACAAAATATTTTTCAAACAACTCATGACATATCTAATTGATAGCATACATATTGCTTGCCTTCTCAATGGGTAGGAGAGGGATTAAAAAGAAGAAGAAATTTGGAACTCAAGAGATTTTTTTAAAGAATATTAAAACTAATAAACTTTTTTAAAAAGAAAAGAAACATTACATGTAGAATATAGATAAATGGATATATATATATACATATGCATACATATACTTGAGTCCAATAACTATTCCTCAATAATTGGTCAAAGGATATGAACAGTAACAAAAGAAGAATTGTATACTATTAACAACCACATGAAAAAATATTTCAAATCACTAACAATAAAAAATGCAAATTACAACAATTCTTAGTTTTTATTTCATACTTAGCAAATTGATAAAGATGGCATAAGATGGGAATAGTATTGGAGTAGTTGTGGTAACAGTTATGTGTAATGTTCTGTTTCTCTAGATTATAATCGTTTTCTTGGGGGTAGGTTTCTTGGGGAGCTTCTGAAGGCAGCCTTTCAGTTCAATAATCCCAAAATGCAGCCAGGAGTTAAAGTCCTTTACTGTCTCTTTCCAAATCTTATCTCCTTCACTTGGGGCTTGGCTAGTTTTCTGTAGGCCTTCCTCTCTCCTTGGCTCCCCAGAGTTCTTATCCTAATGTCTCCAGCCAGCTTCAGCCACCCGTCCTCCCAATGTCTCCAGCCAGCACGAAGGTATATGTGTTACAATAATAATGACAAAATGATCAAAAGTAAATGTTCAAAATTATAAACAAGTATAACCCAAAAAAGAGTTATAAAAAGAAATTTTCATTCTACCTTTTTAGAGAGATGGGAGGTTTGGCTTTTTTGATTTATTTTTCTCTTCTACCTCTTTGTCTTTCAAAATAGTCTTTGTTGTATAGGATGATTGGGAAAGAAGAAAAAGAGGGATAAGAGGAAATTATGGATAATGTAGAAACAAACTATTTCAATGAAAATATTTTTAAATTATACAAAATTCCTTAATAATTATGTGTTAACTTTGTTCAATAATTTTCTTATAAAACAAGGAGATAGATAGATATATATATATTTTTTTCTACTGTCATTTAAAGAATGTCCTACACAGAGACATTCTGGGGATGCTCTTCTTTATGAATGGCATTGTGTAGTTTACCTCAAACCTGCAATATTATAGAACTCCCTAAATGAAATTGACTTCAAAGAATTCAAGTTAGCAATCAATAGAAGACAAATTGCATGAAGAATATGAATTGTTAAACTATTCCATCCAATACACCACCTCAATCCGTCAATTTATTGAATGCTATGTAAATATCCTGCTAGGTGCTAAGAATACAAAGGCAAAAATAAAGCATGTCTTGCTACCAAGGAGTTTTTGTTCTAAAGGAGGAAATGTACTCTACAGTATGATATGCAGCTGAACTTCTTATTTAGCAGTCTAATATTTGGGGAATATAGAGCATGAGCTGAATCCATAATTAAATAAAAGAAAGAGGGCTGGATTGTTTTCGAGAAATTATATGGTTTTAAAATATTTTTTTTCCAAGCCACCCAAAAATTTTTAAATCATCTTTTAACATAAATATTTTTTCAGGTAATTCTACATGATATACTTTTCTGACATTCAAAATTATGGAGCTATAAATAGGTTTCAACATATTATCAATGATGATTTGAATATTAGAAGCATATTTGTTAGAAGTGTATGATTTGTATGTTAATAGTGTAAAACATTTCATTTACAAGTTACATGATTAGAAAAGGAAGAAGACTATTCACACATCAAGAGCATAGATTAATATAGTGCTGCTCTGGTACTAACATAATCTCTAAAAAGGCCTACAAGAAGTCTTAATATGTTGTTGAAAGAAGGTGAATAAAAGACACACAGGATTTAAAAAAAAAAAAAAAAAAAAAAAGCATGGATAGGTTATAATCTATATGTTTTTTTTTCCCTGAGGCAATTGGTATTAAGTGACTTGCCCAGGGTCACACAGCTAGAAAGTGTTAAGTGTCTGAGGCCAGATTTAAATTCAAGCCCTCCTGACTTCAGGGCTGGGATTCTTATCTACTGCACCATCTAGCTGCCCCCATATGTTTTTTTTTTTTTTTGAATAAAGGTTTTTATTTTCTAAATATATACATGGATAATTTTCAATATTCACCCTTGGAAAATTTTGTGTTCTAATTTTTTTCTCTCCTCACACCCCTTCCCAAAGATAGCAAGTGATCCAATATATGTTAAACATATGCAATTCTTCTGTACATATTTCCACAAATATAAAAATATGCACAAGAAAAATCAGATAAAAAAGGAAAAAATAAGAAAGAAAACAAAAGATAAGCAACCAACAACAAAAACATAAAAATACTATGTTGTGATCTACACTCAGTTCCCACAGTCCTCTCTCTGGGTGTAGAGGGCCGTCTTCATCACTGAACAATTGGAACTGGTTTGAATCATCTCATTATTGAAAAGAGCCACATCTGTCAGAATTGATAATTGTATAATCTTGTTGTTGCCATATATAATGATCTCCTGATTCTGTTCACTTCACTCAGCATCAGTTTATATAAGTCTCTCCAGGCCTCTCCGAAGTCATCCTGCTGGTCGTTTCTTATAGAACAATAATATTCCATAACTTATGCAACCATTCCCCAACTGGTGGGCATTCACTCAGTTTCCAGTTCCTTGCCACTAGAAAAAGGACTGCCACAAATATTTTTGCACATGTGGGTCCTTTTCCCTTTTTTGTGAACTCTTTAGAATACAGGCAAAATAAAGACATTGCTAAATCAAAGGATATATACAGGTTGATCCTTTGGGAATAGGTCCAGATTGTTCTTCAGAATGGTTGGATTAGATCACAATTCCATCAACAATGTATTAGTGTCTCAGTTTTCTCACATCCTCTCCAACATTCATCGTTATCTTTTCCAGTCATGTTAGCTAATCTGAGAGATATGTAAGGGTATTAAGAGTTGTTTTAATTTGCATTTCTCTGATTAATAGTGACAATCCATATGCTTGTAGGAACTACAAACATTAATGAAAACATAGATATATCTTTTCACATTTTAACTGTCATTATGTGAACTAAGAGTCAAGGTAACTGAGTATCTCGTAAAATCATTTTTCTGGTTGCCTTTGGGCACATACTGAAATTGGGTCCATTGTATTATTCATTTCTTCACAGAAGACTCATGAGTTATTTTTCCAGTTAGCTACAAGTTCTTTATCTTCCAGTGCCATCTATAATGAAAATGTTAATATTAATACTTACCAATAGAATATTAATTCATTTGTCATTGAAAAATATCTTACATTTAAGCTACATTAAAAGTGATATTTTCCTATGGAAATGAGCCACACAAAAATTAGAGTCATAATGAATTTTTCTTTGTTTTAGAGATAAATATAGTTAAATCATTAATCACACAGTGGCCCATTTGCTGGTATTGAATCATTTCATCTTTAGCTAGACTCTTTGTATGCCAGCTATCATCTATAGCTATGATAATGTTTTCAGTATCATAATTAATTGCAGGCAAAAGGCATAACTTCTAGCAAATGCTTTCATGTGAAATAATTCTGGAATCTGCTATATGCATTATGGCCAAGATACTTCTAGAATCGTAATGAGATTTGCCCATATAAAAGCAATTACCCATGTTGATGGTTTAAGAATTGCTTTAAGTTCCTCCAGTAGTTTTGTTTGTTTGTTTGTTTGTTTGTTTGTTTGTTTTTTGCAGTTCAATCTTTCTGCACCAAGCTTATAAAGTAGACCAAATTGGAATCCTACATATTTAAATATACTATTCAATCAGCTTAAGATGTAGTCCAGGCAGATAGTTTAATAGCAAAGCTTCTAGGATAAGGAGTAGAGAATAATGTGAAATCTATAGTGGTAGAAAGTCCAGGGAATCAGATCAGATTTCTCAGACAATTATATCATCTTAAGCACTAGAAAAATGACTCTATGTAGTGAAAATTGGTGACTAAATGAAAGGTAGAAAGTATATCATAGACTTACAGATTAAGAATTGGAAGGGACTTCAAGGGCTACCTAGTACAATCATGAAAGTCAAATCCTCTGAATTTAAAGTCTTAGATTAGATTTTAATGGGGGATACAACCGACAAACAAATATGTGTCTACAAGATATATGAAGTAAATGAAAGATAAGCTCTAAGCTTAAAAGGAGGGGTATTAAAAGGAACTCTTATTATTAAGCAATTTCTATATCATTTTATTTTCAGAAGTAGTCAAAGATTGGCTTCTTCAGACCCACACACCCGTACCCACACCCATCTATCCCCAGGCCCTTACCCACTAACTCATCTAACTGCCTGGGAGAATGGAGAACCAAATAATTTCCCAAACCACACACCCTCAACCATAACATACATATCTTTCATAGAACACAGAATATGGGAAGAAAATTCAATTGGTACAACTCAATCTAGACTAATAAAGACTTCATAGCTCCAACATCCCTAATTTCCTCATACAAGTAGATATTATGTGGGGAGTTGGAAGCAACCAAACCATGAAGTCCCATGAACATCCCATGAATCCCAGATTCTGAAGATGATCTAGTTGAAGAAGTAGTCCAAGTGGACCCTCTGAAGGCCAGTGTGACCAAAGGTGCAGTTATACCAGAAAAGAAAAAAAGTCTCTAATTCCCCAGAACCTTTACTGATCCATCAATTTGTTCCTTCCCCTTTCTCTGGAGATCTCCTTCTCCCTATCAACCCCAATAAAAAAGACAATGATCTCAAGGCTGTCGTGATACTCATTTATTCTGCATTTCAAAGAATTTTCTTGTTTTTATTTTTTTAAGAGCCTATAAAAATCTAAACACAATACTCATATTCCCTTGACAGACCAACTATAGATCTTTTTTTAAACTTTGGGGAGGATGGGGTGGGGTAGTGGGGTATGATCTGGTATTCATTTCAGGGGGCTGAACTTCATGTTCTACTTTGGAAAGCAGCACATGGAGAGTCATTGTTTAACATCATTACTTTCAGGCCACAAAAATGTCTATAAAAGAAACCGTATGGGCAGTTTATATGTGTCAATTGTGCCCAAACCCAGAAAGCTCTGGAACATCAAAAGATAGAATTAGGTTTTTATCACTGAAAGACTTGGAGATAACATAGATACCTAAAAAATGTAAGGGCTCAGTTTGTCCAAACAGGAATCTGGGTGAGGGGACAGCAACTGGAATTAATACAGGCAAATCTTGTAAGAGAACAAACACTAGACAAGAATATTAATGTTACTATTACAATATTGCTGAATGCTCCTGCTGACTACCTTTTCCTACCTCCAGCCTGTTGGATTCCCAAGTCCTCCAGAAGAGGTATCCTTCTATATCTAAAATCATAATCAGTTTATAAACTAATCAACAAAATCTCAAAAATGTGCTGACCAAAAAATATCAATTAAAAATGTTTAGGTTTTTTGGTTCACTTTTAAAAAAAAAAAATTGCTTTGTAGAGATGCAAGGGACCTCAAAGCTAATGTAGCAAAAATGCTTCCTTTCAGTTGCTGGACTTAGGGGGAATGAAGATGATTATTAGCATTTCAGATCAAATGGGAAGATTGGTTTGTGAAAGAAAAAAGGAGGGAGAGAAGAGGGCCCAACTGTACAATTACAAAAGTTCAGTCTGCTGCGAAATATCTTATGTTAATGTCTTCTCATCTTTTCAGTAAGGATCCCTGTAGCTTAATCTTAAAAGACTTTGAAAGCCACAACTAGGTGGTGCAATGGCTAGAGCCCTGGAGTCAAGAAGATCCAATTTCAAATACAGTCTCTCACACCAGCTGTGTGATCCTGAGAAAGTCATTTAACTTCTATTTCCCTCAGTCTCCATCTGTAAAATGAGGATGATAACAGCACCTACCTCCCAGTATTGTGAGGATCAAATAAGATAACAATTGTAAAACAGCACAATGCTAGGCTATAATGTTTGGTAAGAGCTTTATAAATGCTAGATATTATTAGAAATGAAAAAATGAGCATACAGACCAGGAATTATCCAAATCTTCTCACTTGGCTATTTTCAACAATAACAATGGAAACAATTTTCAACAATAACAATAACAAAATACAATCTGAGATTTTATCCAAGCATTTGGTTTCCACTCCTCTTGCAGAAATCTCAAAAAAAAAATCCTTTAATGTCTTCTAAACTCTATTGCCTCCATCATCTACCTCCTCTTGCCTGGTCTGGCTTTTTTTTTTTTTCATTTTTTATCACCTTCAATGTTCTTTGTACTTCTTTGTGGAAAATCCTGAAGATGGTCATGGTAGATCCCAAATGTGCTGCCTTCTCTGTCATAGATGGAGAAAAAAATTTGCTCTAGAAATATCTTGACAAATCTTTTCCATTTTTCATATGTTTGCTATTATTGTTTATATTGTTACTGTTATAACAATGTTTTACTAAATTTAGGAACTCGTTCAAAGTTTATATAATTGTCTTCACATCCTTTATATCCAAATTGGTGTTGTCATAGATCCTAGTCGCCAGAGGGTAATGACTGTAACAATAGCTGACATTTCTATAAGGGCATTAAGGTTTGCAAAACATTTTACATGTATTACTTCATTTAAGCCTCAAAAAAGGTCACAGCTATGATGTAGGCAAGAAATATGATTATCTCCATTTTACAAATAACGAAACTGAGAATCAGAGATCCCAAGTTTCTCCCGCAAAGAAAATCTTAGTGGGGTTTTTTTTTTTAATATCAGTATTTTTTCTGTGATGTTTTAAAGCTGTGAGCCAAAGAACACTACAGAAAATGGGAATGCAAAGGGCAATGGAAAGGCCTCCCATTATCCATATGCCTGAGATTTAGGGGACAGCAGAATCAGACTAGCTAGATTAAGGAAGAAGTCTTATTAATCATGTGGGGGCTAGAAAAATGGCAGCTTATTCATACAAGCTTAAGTCACCCAATTCTTTTAATTCCTACTCTAAAATATTTTTAATCCATTTCTTCCTTTCCAATCTCACTGCCACCACCTTATGCCTGGATTACTACAGTAGTTTCTTTCCAATGTAACCCACCCATGTCTCCTAATTAGTCTTCCTAAAATATTGCTTTCAACACATCACTTACCTGCACAAAAAAGCTTCAGAAATTCCCCAGTGCCTAATGGATAGAGTCTAACCTTTTACTGTGGCATTCAAAGCCTTCCACCATCAGACCTAACATATCTTCCAATATGATTGTCCAATACATCCATGGAGGAACTTTTTACTTAAGCCAGACTGGTTATTCATTGCTCCTAAATGATACCTTTTTTTCTCTTTTCTTAATATCTTTGTTTATGCTTAGAATGCCTTCCTCCATTCTTTCCACCTACCTAAATCTTGAGTTCAAGTTTTCTTTCCTTCCCCTCTTCTACTCACAATGATTTCTCCCTCTTCTGGATTCCTCTGGAAGTTATTATCTACATGGCTTATGTTCCAAAGAATCATATCTTTGAATAAGATAAGATCTTCTGATAGTTCTTGTATCATTATTTTGTATTGTTATTTATCTTTTCATATGTTAATTTCCTACTCTTTAATTAAAAGACTGTAAGTTACATGATGGGATGGATGGTTGCACCAGACTTCTTTCTATCAATGTTATCTTTACTATAAAATAATTGCTAATTGGTTGGTCCAATTGATAAAGTTTAACTGGAAAATCACAGATAGTTATCCTATCCCATCTTCAAGAAGAGCACTACAATAAACTGGAAAGAGCACTGGATTTGGAAGATAGGAGCCTGAGTCTAAATCCAGATTATCTATTTGTGATCTTAGTTAAGATTAACCAGTTAACCAGTTAAACTGATACTCAGTTTCCCGATATGTAAAATAAAATCTGTTAAAATAAATGAATAAAATAAACTTGATTCGTTCCATCTCCTAGTCCTCTGATAATTCAGTAATAATAATAATGATATTCCTTCAGTTATATTTCTTGGGGATCAACAATACAGCTGTTGCTGACTTGATCATTTCCTCATGAGCAGATAAAACTTAAAAGTCTTGAGAAAGTAACTTTGTGCTTATTGGGTGTGACTCTAGAGAATCATTTTCCACCTCATTTGTGGGAGGTTTATTTCTAGTGAATTAATGTAGTAATGTCCTTCTTTATGCCCACTGCTCTCACATCTTGGCTCTTATGGTTTCCTCTTCCTTAGAAGAAATTTATTCTCTCCTTACTTCACATGGATATATTCTGTTCTAAATTTCCTTTACTCTCTAGCCTCTGAGATCATATTCAATGACAAAAAAAAAAAACACCAGAAAAAATAATCCCCACAGAAACTCTTAAGAAAATATCACTGCTCTACTTAGTTCCACTTCTATAGAATCATAAAGTTAGAACCAGAAGAGATCTTAGAAGTCATCAAATACAGTTTCCTAATTTGAAGAATTAAAGCACAGAGGGGAAAACTAATTTTCTTAATGTCCCACTGGTCATAAGGAACAAAGCTAGAGCTCCACCTCAGGCCCTCTGATTTCTGAACCCATATTCTTTCCTATGCACTTCACTTCCATTTTCTTTGTTTTCTTAAACAACAAAACACATGAGAGGAAGCATAGTACAGTGAAGAGAGAACTGGCAAGGGAATCTAAAGACATCACTAATAATCTTATATGTCAAAAGAAAGAGATGGACTCAATAATCTAACTTCCCTTCCATCTCTTAGATTTAGTGAATAGAATTATCTAATTCTCCCTTTCTTCATCTGTAAATCACTGAAAGATTTGGATCCTTATGGGATCATTAGAATCTCAGAGTTTTAAATTACCTCACAAACTACTAACCTAATCTATTGTTGACCAAGAATCCCCTGTATGATATTTCTGAAAGTAATCTTTCATTTTCTACTCAAAGACTTCCAGTGAAGGGAAAATCCAATATCTTTCCCAAGAAGTCTTTTCTCCTTCTGTACAGCTATATTAAGAACTTTTCCTTTACATCAAGGTGATTGTTAACCGTTTTAAAATTCTGAGTACATAAAACAAACAAGCCCAAGGATGGTCTAACAATTCTAGGAAGATCACCCAAACTTTGTGTATTGGATAAATCACTGCCCACTTTTCTATCATCCTCCCTCTACCCAAAAAAGTTAAAATTAACTCAAGTCATCAGGCAAATACTGACTATCTTTTGGAGTAGCCCCAAGCTGAATAATCTCATTTGAGTCTTTCATCTCAAACTATGCCATAGAGTACAAAAGAAAGAGGACATTCTGGTTGTGCACAGATATTGGCTGCAGATTCAAATGATTTTTTACTAGCTATATGCCCAAAAGAAATTTACTTAAGTTCTCTGAACCTCAGCTTCCTAATCTATAAAAGAAATGGAATGGATTAGATGATTACTAACTTGTTCCAATTTGAAAATTTGTTGACCATAGCTAATTCTTCAAAAGTAGACCCCCTCATCTTCCTTCTGGGGCACTCCTCCCTTTTAGACTGAAGTTGGTAAATACAAAAATAGTTTAAGACAATTGGTGCAAACATCCAAACTGTCAGACATGTTCAATATCAAACCAATTTACCTTTATTGAAGCCACCTGATTCTTAATATTTTTTTAATTATTATCTTGTGAAAATGGTGTATTTTTAACTCTTGGAGCTAAGGAGAAGAGAAGATCCAGGATCATATGAAAATAGAAATGTTGTGTAGTCATTCTTGCAAGAAAACAGGAATTTATATCACCATAATTTTAAAGATGAATGTTTTGGCATGAATTATATGAAGACAGTTGGAAAAAATAATGGGAAAGCAAATTCTTTTTTTAAATACAGCCTAACAGTGTGAGTCACATACAAATAGTCATTTCTCACAAAGACAGGAGCCAGGCAACTCTCCAGGAAAGGTGACTGCCTGGAGAGATCAATGGCAAGAGGTGTTTTGTTACAGTTGTTAATGAAAGCTTTAGGATTTTCCTTTCTACTGGAAAAATAATTAAGAGCATTCCTTAATGCTGGCCAATGGGAGGGCCCCCAGCATCTGTTACAGAGGCACTGCTGGATTCCATCGAAGAAGAGTCTCTGTTGTCAATTTATGCCATATTTCTCCTCAGTGCACCAAATCTTCTCAGTGTCTGAGCAGTCTTTACAAATAGCTGTTCAAGGTCTTCAAGGCTGATGTATCTATCAAATGGGGAATGACTGAACAAATCATATTAGTTGAAAGTAATGTAATATTTCTGTGCTATAAGAAATGATAGAAGGAATGGCTTCAGAGAAACCTGGAAAAAAGTTGAATGAACCGATATAGAATGAAGTGAGCAGAACCAGGAAACAATTTCTAAAATAGCAATACATTGTAAAGAAAAATAATTTTGAATGATTTAAGAATTCTAATCAATAATGACTATACATTATTCTAGAGATGTGATAATGAAGTATGTTACCCAATGCCTAACAGAGAGGTGATGAATTCAAGATGCAAAATATCATTTTCAGAATATTTTCAGAAACTGTTAATTTAGGAATTCATCTTGTTTGACTATGCATATTTTTACAATGGTTTTGTTTTTATTTTTTGTTTTTTAATTTGGCAAGAAGATTGGAAGAAGAGAGATAATGAGTACTGAGACACCAAAAAAAGAAGAAAAAATTATTGGAGCACTTTTTTAATGCCCAGATGAGAACAGAAGAAACGTTACAAAGAATCATAAACAAACAAAACAGCTTTGAAAGTTACATATTTAAATGTGTGTGTATTTATTTTTGTGTGTGTATATATATGTGTGTGTGTGTGTGTGTGTGTGTGTGTGTGTGTGTGTGTGTGTGTATAGTGGATGTGGATGTATGTATATTTGCATATATGAATGAATGAAAGACAAGTTATACCTAACAGAAATTCATAGTGACTGGGACACTTTGTATATTGGATAAGGACATCATATCTTATAATGAATCCTCAGTTCTTGGCAACAGAATAATTTATATTAATGCTCTAAACTAGGCTACTGTACTCTTGTTTTCTAATGTCCAAACAGTAAAAAATAATGGTAATAGTAATAATAACTGACACTGTATAGAACTCTAAAATTTAGAAAACACTGATTTTTGCCCACTGATCCTCACAACAAACCTGTGTAGTACATACTAGAGGCATTATTATTCCCATTTTCCAAATGAGAAATCTGAGGTTCAAATTGATTGAGTTCAGCTAACAAATGTTAGAGGCAGGATTCAAAATCACATCTTCCTATAAACTCAGCATTCTTCCCATTACTTTAGACTGCCTCCTATCCTGGTTACCTAGTTCTCAAGTTTATTACAGTAAGAAATTTTTAAGGAAATTGATTAATAGAAGTCATAGTAACAATCTGAGAGATAGGAGATGAAAGTCAAATGATATAACTCAATGCCAACAGATCCAACTGACAAAACAGCCCATATGAGTCGCACATGGAAAAATTTTAGTGTAGAAAAACAGGTCCAAAAATCAGTAAGTATGCAGGAATACAAGAAACTGGGGGGAATGAGAAAGTAAATTAAATCCAGGGCCTAAAATCATCAAAGAAACTAATAATCTAGTTGCCTATCAAAGCCATAAAATCTCTATAGTGATTAGTAGTTGGAAACATTTTGAGGAATTGGATTTTTTAAAAATAAATCATGCACTGAAACATCTTCTGAGAACCATCATTAAAAAAATAGAAATTTGACCTCACAAGATCCCAGTCAGGTTAGCTCTGTAGTCTTACCATAAGCCTACTAGTTTGATTTCTTTTCCTTTTTAGGGACTGCAACAGAAATCACAGAGCCCTCTAGGTAAGAATGGCCAGTGTCTCCCTTTCAGAAGTATAGATATGAGGAGAGGAACACTAAAGTTCCCAGCTCTGCTATATTTGAGCCAATGAACCATGGCTATTTTGTCTTTACCTTGAGAAGTAACAGCAGAGTAGATAGTACTATGTACTAGTACATAGTAGATAATACTAGTACATAACAGATAGAGTGCTAGACTTGGAGTTAGAAAGACTGGATTTAAATCCACTCTCTGATATTTGACAGCTATATGACTATGAACAGGTCACTTAACCTCTTCGTAAAAAAGTTTTCTCATCTGAAAAATGGAACTAATAGTACTTATTGCATCTACTTCATAGGGTTATTTTCAACTTATTTTTAAACTCAAATTTTCAAATGCACATAGATACAGGGTGTTCCAATAAGCCTTACTGCCTTTTGGGACATTTCCCATTACTGATTTTTCCCAAAGTCAACATGTGTCCCATGAAGTACCTGAAACCAAGAAGCTTCAATCATCTGAGAGTCCCAAAGGTTCCAGGGATGTCAGCTTTCTCAATCTGTGACTATACAAAGAATGATTCTGACAAATGTTCTCACCATTCTTTTGAGTCAAATCAATCAATGCAATGTGTCTTCCTGTTTCTCTGAAAAATATTTTCCCCAGAAATATTAATTATTTGTAATCATTTACTACAAAAACTGAAAGAAATCCTGAAATTTACCACATAGAAAGAAATCCTCAAGAGATGAGTAAGAACTACCTACGGTGATGTAGACAATGCCAGATAGTCTATTATCAAGGCAAGTGCCTCAAATGGATATGGATTAGAGGGGAGAGCATTGGTGCACTAGACTGTGTGGGATCAAAAGTAGGCAGAGGCACATTGTGTAAGGAATCAATTCTAATTTTCAGCTTCAACTTAATCACTATTTATTAATTATTTTGAAATCTTTGTGTTTTGCACTAGGAAGACAAAGATGAAAAGTGACAATTCTTGTGGATCTTACAGAGGATTAGGAATGGTGATGGTACTGAATATTACATCATTTGAATATAGGTTGAAAAAATTGGAAATGTTTAGCCTGGCTTAATAGGACAAGTATTTGAAGGGTTATCTTGAGGCAAAGGGATTAGTTTTATTCTGTTTGGCCCCAGAAGGCAAAACTAAGAACAATGTATGAAAGTGGCAGAGGCAGAATTAGACTTCACATAAGGGTAAAAAAAAAAAAAAAAAAAAAATACAATTTTCAACACTGAACTATACAAAACTGGAACAGACTGCCTCCAGTGGTGTAGATTTCCCCACTACTGTGGGAAAAGGCTGAATGTCCAGTTAAAGAAGGAGACATTGTACTAAAGATTCTTTCTTGTTTAGATACAGGGAGAATCCAGCAACATAACATCAGAAATCTGTACGACTCTGAGAAGCTGTGATTCTGTGTTTTTTTTTCTCCTAGGTTAGATAGATGGTATTGAGTCAGTTGTAACTAACAGAGACCCAAGAGTTGATCAATTTAACTAAGAAAAGTCATAGCATTTTCCGTTCTGCATTTCTTAGTAACAGTTAAATTATAACAATTTAAAATGCATCTAAAGAAACAGGGCATAAGAAACATGTTGTATCATTAAGTGGATAAGATTTTTGTGCATCAGGAGGGGAGCTTAAACTCCTGAACTAAAAGACTGCAATCCTAAAATAACAAACTCATATGACATTGTGACTGAGAGTAAACCAAATTATAGAAAAAAAATCAGTCTTCTGAGTAATGAGCAGATAGCTGAGTGAGTGCCAGGTTTCAGCACAAATAACTGTGTATAGCATAAGCTCTGGAACTATTCCCCTAACTCATTCAACTTACATTCAGACTGTCAGAACACAACTGTCTCCTTGTCCCACTAGATTTCAAGGGGATAACTATGAATGGTTAGGGTTGATTTTCTAGGGTTAGAGCTCAAGCCTCCACTCCCCCTTGAATTATTAGTTGACATCAATTGGCCAGACAGACATAATTAGCTTTTAGTTAAGATTATTTACTAAAGTGATACAGTACGAATAATTGCTATAAATATCACTAGCCCAACTCTAAACATCTCTACCTCTAAAGCCATGGGTACATGTTTCCATCCATACCTATAGCATATATGGTAAATTGTGGTAAATACGTGGCAGAAGTATAATTGAAGCCCCTAGCTGCTGGAAATACTTTTTTTCTCTCCTTCATTCAAAGTTCCTCTTGGTTCATATGAAGTTCCTCTTAGGTATAGTCTAGCTTTCTCATAGATTCTTCTGGAGTCCTAAAGTTGTATTTGTTTTGTCCTCAGCTCCTGACATAGACATTAATGTAAATTCAATACTGTTCTAGGGACGCTGTTAGAGTACCCAGTGGAAGCCCCAAACCTTGCTGCCTTTTGAAATTCACAAGCTTGTCTTCTGATCAAGGGAAAGAATGGAGACAAAAAGACTTACTACTCTTAATCTATAAATAAGTCCTTCCCTAAGGCTTGACTAGAACTTCTTCCACCCACTGGGCTGGCCAAATATTATAATGCAGTTCTACAGGCTTATTATTTTTTTTCCAATTTCCAAAGTATATGACTAAGTTTCTTTAGTAAGTCCCAATATGCTTCCTCATATCATCATTTCATTTCATCCAGTGGTTTTTATTCCTTCCATATTGATCAATGATTTTTGGCACCCAGCTTAATGCTTTTAAACTAATTGATCTAATAGATTTTTTTCTCACCTGATAAAAGTATTAAGGCATAAAGCATCTTGTTAGTGAAGTAGGGTGAGGATAATTGAGTAATTGACTCAATTAACACTCACCTTGATACTTATAATCTATCAGCCATCCTTTATGATAGTATCAGTGAGAAACAGGCATGCTTTCACAGGAGATATTCTATAGTTTGCTACATCTTTACCATCCCATAACTGACTGAAAGATGCTGAATATGCAGAGTCCCATTGTATTTATTGTTTATTGATTAGTTTTAAAACATGTAATGAGAAAAATCAAAATGCTGCCATAAAATAAAGTCTCCTTTCTATACAAAAAGTTATTCAAGATTTCTTTTCTGAAATCTTGTCTGATGACTCTCTGATCATTAATATGAAGAAAAGGCAAAGATTTTTGTCACTATCATAGTGGAATCCAGCATTGAATCCAAGTTGAAGAAGGATGTTATAGAACCTCCTGTTTAAGATCCATCATTACCCAAACAAAAAGGTTCTAACTATCAAATAAAAGCAAGAAAATAAAGAATACTTACCATGCAGGCTATAATTATAATTAAACAACTTATAGGTTTCATCTATCATTTACATATACATGCACACTGAACTAATTTTGCAAATGAAGAATGATTTGAATCTAATCTTAAACCAGAATAGGAAAGCAGATGGATAGTTTTTAGAAAATTTCCAGTTGTGCACTTAGAACAATGCCTGGCACAAATAGTGCTTAGAAAATATTTAGTGTTTAAATGATTGAATAACTCCAAATTTGTCCTAGAAATAAAGGCCTATCTTTTAATAATAAAAATTCACTTGCATTGATATATGATTTATCGAATCCAACAATCTGCAGAGGATTATTAGTGTTTATTAGGAAATTAGTGTTGCACAGAGGGAAAATAATAGGTTCATGGTGGGCATGAAAAAATTGTTAACATAATAAATAAGAACTATTTTTTTCAAAATATATATATAGATAATTTTCACCCTTTTTTAAAATTTTGTGTTGTAAATTTTTTCTCTCCCTTCCTCCTACCCCTCCTGAAGACAGTAAGTGATCCAATATATGTTAAACAATTCTTCTATACATATTTCCACAAATATCATACTGCACAAGAAAAATCAGATCAAAAAGAGAAAAAAAATGAGAAAGAAAACAAAATGCAAGCAAATAATAACAAAAAGAGGAAAAATACTATGTTGTGATCCACACTCAGTTCCTACAGTCCTCTTTCTGAGTATAGTTGGCTCTCTTCATCACAAGATCATTGGAACTGATTTAAACCATTTCATTGTTGAAGAGAGCCACATCCATCAGAATTGATCACTGTATAATCTTCTTGTTGCCATGTACAATGATCTCCTCACTTCATTCAGATCAGTTCTGCAAGCCTCTCTAAAATCATCCTGCTGATCTTTTCTTATATAACAATAATATTCTATAACATTCATATATCATAACTTATTCAGCCATTCCCCAACTGATGGGCATCCACTCAGTTTCCAGTTTCTGGCCACTACAAAAAAGGGCTGCCACAAACATTTTTGCACATATGGGTCCCTTTCCCTCCTTGATGATCTCTTTGGGATATACGCCCAGTAGAAACAATGCTGAATCAAAGGGTATTCATAGTTTAATAGCCCTTTGAGCATAAGAGGAACTATTTTTAAAAGAATCTAAAAAATCATATCATTAGAGAAAAAGTTTGGCTGGTCATGTTGAAAGGGCAAGAGAAAAACAGTGAAGAACATGTGAGGTTTACTGATATTTTGATTATGCTCAATTTATATCTTGTGTGTAAAATTGTATTTTGTTCTGTTTTCCTAATCAGTATATAAAATTTAGCAGAAAATAAGATGGCAAAAGGGGACCTGGAAGTCATATACAAAATATTCCAAAAATCAAAGGAGCATAATTTATAAATTATAATATTATATATTAACTAAAATTCATATCCTGGATGAATGTTCCAAATCAGGGGAAACCATCTAGGCGCTGCTTTTCAAGATTCTAGTCCTATGATGTATAAATTCCAGACAATCCAGACCATAGTTCCACACCAGCAAACTGAAGTTAAAAAAAAAAAAAAGAAAGCTACTTCTACCCCCAAAGGTAATGATAAATTGGCTCCCAGCACAGGAAGAATTTATAGAAGAACTCAAAAAAGATTTTAAAAATCAAATTAGAAATATTGAGAAAAACGAAAATAAATAAAGACCATCCAAAAAACCCAAGATTATGAAAAAAAAAAGTTAATTAACTAGAAAAGGAGGAGTCCCAAAGACAAAAATAACTCTTTGAAAATTTGAATTGGGCAAGGGGAATCTATAAGAGACCAAAGAAATAACAAAGCAGAACACATCTTAATGTTTTTTATAAAAACAGCCTGACTTGAGAATCAATGCTTAATTTCATGGCTAAGATGATTACTAAAGTACATGAACCCCTTTTCCATTTTCAAAGATGGTTTCATAATATCTGAATTTTTTAACACTTGCCTCAAAATAAGCGAATTATTGAACTTAACCTGACTGTGATGTACTAGGATAGATTCATGCATTTGCACTTTTGAATAAATTAAGTAACCAAAAAAGTATTTACTGATGACCTACTATGTTCTAGGGACTATGCTATGCATGGAAAATATAAAAACAAAAACAAGATTTCTTCTCAGGGAGCTTGTGTGTCTGTCTACTGGGTTAGAAAGCCAGCAAGGCAGAAAGCCCTTGTAATCAGGAAGATCAGGGTTCAAGACCTATCTCTGACATAAACTATGTAGTTGACCATAAACTCTCTGTGCCTCAGGCACTATCTAAAACTTTAAATTACAGCTGAATTGACAATCTGCATTGGCAGAAGAAGTTTCCACATTGGGAGTTTCCTCCCCTAATGAAATCATACATGCACAACAAAACTAAACAAAACTCATGATTTTGTCTGTAGATGTTCAAAATATTAGTGTGTGCACTTGCCCTTCTTAAGGATTGTGGGAAAAATAGTGCTTTTATGTCTATGGACATCCCCAACACATATATGAACTTAACTGATGGAACTCTTTGTGAGCTCCTTTTAGGGTTTTCTTGGCAGAGATGAAGGTTTTCACCCATGGTCACTCAGATGACAGGTTTCAGAGGCAGAACTCAGTGTTTTTCCCTGAAAGCTCTTTAATGTCAGAGACTGTGTGTATGTGTGTGTGGTACATATTGTTGCATCCACAGAATTTAGCAGAATACATGGTATTTCTCAGTCTCAAGTAAATGCTTGTTATATTATAAATTTAAATTACAAATAAAAAAATTAAATTCAGGGTTTTGTTGATTGTTTTTTGTTGCTGTTGTTGTTATTGTAGTTGTTGTTACTTTGAGTGTACTAAAGAATTCCACATTACCAGTAATGTTGAGTAAGTGGAATTTTTTTGTAAATCATCCACTGGGCAGGATCTGGGCTCTCTTGGAAAAAAGCGCCTTTAAATGGAATAGAAGGAAAATTCTTAAGGTCTCTTTTTTACCATTGAAGAGGCAAGTTAGATAATACTGTGGACTGAATTCTAGATAAGAAGTCTGAGTTCCAATCCAGCCTCAAATACAGTGTTGCTGTGTGATTCTATGTAAATCTCTTAACTTCTTTCAGTCTCAATTTTCTCATATGCAAAATAGAGATCTAGTTTACAGAGCTATTGTGAAGATCAAACGAAATAATATTCCAAAGCATGCTGCTACTTATATGAATGTTAGTTATTACAATTTTTGCCTTGATTATTTGAAAGAGGCCAAGGACCAAGAAAAGAAGCATTGATCGTTATGTTGATTCAAAAATGATAAGTGACTCAGCAAATTCAACCAGAATGACTGGGGCTAATTATTATTATGTTGCGATGTCTGGAAATTCTCAGCTAAAAAATGTATTGGTACATTCAAGCATTGCTAAAACATACAGAAAGTTAGAAAGAATAGACCCCAGTAAACATCAAAATGTATATATACAAGCTTATTCTCTAAAGGAGTAATGGAATGGACTGAGATATTTTAATGTGGTATGTGGTTGTTGAACTAAAACTCAAATGAGAGACTTGATCACCTGATTCCCATGGATGTCACTTTCCCAAGGAAACTGTCCATTTTCTTGACCTTTCTAAGTCTCAGTTTTCTCCTGTAAAGTGTTTTTGAACTAAATAGTGCTAAAAGTCCTTCCAACTTTTAAATAAAGTCTGCTTCTCTGATGTCTCTATTAGAAAAGTCCCTCTAATGTATCAGTATTCAGGGAATCTATGGTTTTAATCTTATTTTCTATATCAATTAGGATTTGTGATCTTATTTAACAACTCATTTCCCTTAAAATCTACTGAGTTTTCCTCAGGATCTATGTTCTTTAGGCTTTTCCTGAATTACTTATGTGATTTTATATATGGAAGGGTAAGTTGCCATAAGACAATATGAGAGGCAGTATGTTAGCTAAATGATCCTAGGCAAGTCACTTAAATTGTCATATGACCCCAGAAACATTCTAAGCCTTAAAGTTGAGGAGAAGGTGTTGAACTGTATTATTAGAAAGAACTTTTCACCTGAAATCTTCCAAAACTGCCAAGTTCAATTAAAAAAAAAGATAGCACTAAGATAGATTTACTATTTTTAAGAAAGTCCAGAAAAATGTGAAAATGAAAGATTTCCACAGAAATATTATATAGGAAACCATGCTGTAAAACTGATTTTTGATTCCTGCTTACATAGTAAAATAAACAAATCATTCTGGTCTGTGTGGTTGCAGGAATATTAGTTTTTACATAGTTTTTTTATGTTTTGTTTATTTTTATGCTAAAGAACCACAAGATACCCCTGATTTTCCATTTAATTGTAACTCACCATCATAGTTCCTAAGGTACCCAAGTATCATGCCTAAGATACTAAATATAAGGCTGAGTACTCTAGAAAATATCCCATACTCTGTTGTGCTATAGCTCATGGGCCTAGGGCACACTGATAATTCTAATAGGAGACTTAACAGGTCCACATAATGTAGAACTAGAAGAGATCGTCTAGCTCATTTTAGAGATAAGGAAACTGAGACCAAGAGGGCTTAAGTTTTGCCCAAAGTCATACAGGTACTAAACAATTTGTTGTGAAATGCGTTGCAAAACACTATATAATCCCAAATAACCAGGAATTACAGCTATATTTCCCTAATATAGAGGAGAAGGAAAGCTAGACAAACCAGTTGGAATCCAGTTGGTTGATTATTTTGACTTGAACTTTTCAGCAAGTTGTCTTGTCATAGTAAAGATGTGGCCTTGGACAAGAACTGCGCTGGAGAAAGTCCAACATATTTGGGACAGATTTAAGCTGTCATATAAATCATACCATAAGACATAGAAATCAAGGCAGTACATTTTTGGAAAATGCTTAACTGTAATTTAATAGTATTCTATAATATGAAGTTGGGTGCATTTTGAACAATCTAGTTATAGCGTAAATTCTTTTTATTTATAATTTTTTTATCTTTTTAAGTCTTCTCATTTAAATTGTTATAACATGACATTTGAAAAGTTCTATAAATAGGAAAAGATTACAATTCAAAGAGGTCATCCAATGTAGATTTATTATGATTTATAAACTGTTCCCAACATTAGAGATGAGTATTATTATTCTGCCTTTACAGACAAACAAACTGAGGCTTAAAAAGTGACTTTATCAGTGGCACAATGTGTTGGAACCACTATGCCTCATTAAATGGAAATTCAAGAAGAACTTATTAAGCACCTACTATGTTCTTGGTACTGAGTGTGAAATAAGATGGATAAGACACAGCCTTTGAGCAATAAGATTTTCCAGTTGAAAGAAAATGATTATTGAACCAATAATTTTATGCTGTCTTTTCTACATGGCACCAAGAAATTTGATAATACTTAACCTCTCTGTGCCTTGGTTTCTTCAACTGTAAAATGAATTAGATTAGATGATTTCTCAGTTCCCTTCTATCTCTAGATCTATGAATTTTTTTTCCTCTATTCCTGATTCGACAACCCCATTCAAGAGCTTCTTTATTGCCTACCAGAATCATTGCAGTAATCTCCTAACAAGTCTTCTGCCTTCATTCTCTTCCCTGTTGCTCTTTTTGTTTTCTCTCCTTTGTGTATAGATTTGGTCATGTCACAATTCTCAAGCATGTTAATATTTCCCTATCTCTTATGAAATAACATACAAACTTTTTGAATAGTGGACATGCAAAGTCCACTATATAATATATATATATATGAAATCTATGTTCCATCCAAACTAGATTACCTACCTATTGACACATTGACCTTCCTATCCTACCTCCATGCCTTTTTGTATTGTATCTTCTATGCCACTAATTATCTCTAGTCCCCACTGGACTTTTTAAAATCTAGCTCAAATGTATACTTATATAATAAGAAGTTTTCCCTGTTCTTCCTGAATTCCAGTTGAGAATATCCTTTACTCAGATCTGTGATAGCAATTTGTCCATTCTTCTCTTAGGTATTTCCCATTCCTATATTAAATTCCATGATGACTGAAAGCAAATCTTACCTCAGCTTTGTAACTCACCCAGTACTTAGCACGTAAGAGATATTCAATAACTGTTCACTGAATTGAATTTATCAATAGTAGAGTTTGCAGCATAAATTATTCTAGTAATTTATGTCACTCTTCCACTTGACTTTTCCTTCTTAAAGATTGAAATGATTAAATCAACTTATAATAATAATAATAATAATAATAATAATAACTTGAATTTATATATAGTGCTTTAAGATTTGAAAAACACAATACAAAAATTATTTTATCCTCACAACAACCTTGTGAGATAGGTGCCATTATAGTCTCCATTTCATAGATGAGGAAACTGAGACAGCAGCTAAGTGATTTGCCCAGTGTTACATGCTTACTAAATCAGAGGTCATGTTTAAATTCATCTCCTTGACCTAGGTCCATCACTCTAAACAGTGATACCCAGTACTTTACAGTAAAAAAAAAAAAAAAAAAAAAAAAAAAAAAAAAAAAAAAAAGGACAAAGCACTCAAGAAAGAGAAACTGATGAAACAGAAGCAGAGAGAGAGACAGACAGTGGGAGAGAGACAGTGAGAGCTACAAACTGTTTGAATGGAACAGAATAAAAAAGATGGCTCAAGTAATTTCTCCACTTTATTCTCAGCTGCTATAAGACTGGAAAAGTTTTACACACACACACACACACACACACACACACACACACACACACACACACAATCAGGAATTGCAAATTTGTGACATTCGATATCTCTTGCCTCCCAGAGCTCTGACTTTCTTCCATTAAGGTGATCAAAAACAAGAAGAAGGGGAATCTTTACACCAGAGATCTAATTGAAATACCATGGCATAACCTGGAGCAAAATAGCAATTAAAACCCAATATACATTTCCTACCCAGTGCCCCATGCCTTATTGTCTGACTTAAATTCCCTTAATAGAGCCTTGGTTTTTTTTGCTGCCATTGTCTAGAAAGTTACTGTTTCTACTCTGCATGATTCTGTTCTCTGGTGTGTCATTTTTTTTTCTCTTTTGTTCTGTTTAATTACAATTCAATGACTTTTTATAATCCAAAAAAACAATTATCCTGAAGAACAACTTCATCTGGAAGTTGGTTTTTAAAAGTTCTTTTCTTTCTTTCTTTTTGAAAGTTAAACATATAAGTAATTTATTTTCTATTCAGTTTCTTAAGATCCCTTTTAAAACAAACAAAAAGGATAGTAGAGTTCTCTTAGGACTCTGATTTACTCATCTGACTTATTATCCATTAGGCCGTTTTCATTATGAAATCATCAAAGCAGAAAATTATTACAATACTTGCATAATGTCACTACTAGCTACATCAATCTTGACTTGCATAAAATAATAAACACATACAAATTCAGTCTAAGACTCCTGGTAAAGATCTCTCACCTAACTAGATATATACAGCAGAAGAAGTTTAAAGTAGAATATACTCTCAAAGAGTGAAGGAAAGGAAGGAAAATCCAACATGCATCATAACAGTCAAATTGAAATAGAAAAGTTATTTTCAAAATACTTTGTATCCATTCTACATTTTCACAAAGGTTCTGAGCTAATCAATTAATCACGGATAATTATTGATGAGGAAAACTTTTAAAAGTTATAAAAATTAATAAAGTACCAATAAGACAAGACATCTTTTACAACCAGATTTACATTCTGGATTTGCTTTCAACCTCTCCCTTCTTCTAGCCATCCTCCAGACAACTGCCAGAATTATCTTTCTAAAACACATTCATTCCTCTGCTCAGGAATCTTCAATGGTTCCCTATTCCCTCTAGAACAAAGTATCTTTCTATCTGATATTTCAAGCCTTTCACAGTCTTTCTCCAGCCTTCTGTACATTTGTCTTTTTCTAGTACTTTGACAATTTACTTATTGTTTCCTGAATTCTGTTTTATATCATCTATCTCTGTACTTCTGAACAAGTTAGGAAGAAATGCATACTCAGCTCACCTCTACATCTCAGAAACCTTGCTCACTTTCAAGACTCAACATTGGCATCCCCCTCTTACAGGAGTCCTTTCCTCATTTCCCTTGCTATATTTGTTTTCTCTTTCCTAAAATCATATCTTATTCATCTGTCAGTTGTATTTGCTGTATCCCACAGAATGTTAGCTCATTGATTTTTACTTTTCCTTCTATTTCTAACACATACCTTGGAGCCTTGCACATAATCAGCACTCAATACAAAATACTTTCGGGATAAATCTGCATTTAGCCTGTGTGTATATTGTTTTAAATACAATTGGTTACATTTTGTCTCCCCCATTACATTTCTATCTTTTTCAGAGTAGGAAATGATTTGTCTTTTGTTTGTTTTTTTGTTTGTTTGTTTTTGCAATGTAGCACAGTCTGACACATAGTAGATGCTTAATAAATGCTTATCTACTTGATTTGTTGACTTGATAATTGCTTTAATTTAAAAAAAAAAAAAAAAAAGAATAGAAAAGACACACTTAGTTGCCCTATATCATTCACTAGCACAGTAATTCTCCTAGGATATCCTTTCTTTTGCAATATCGTTCAGAATTTTTTCCAAGTTCAAAACTCTGTAAGTCACAGGAAATGACAATTAGCCTGTAATTAAACAATTAGAAATAATCAGAATCTCTTCTATTTTTCTCCTTGTTTATTAAAAAACTATACTAGAGACCCTACAGTACATTCTTATCCTTTAGTTACCTCAATGTTTTGTTTTAAAATTCTTTTGCTTGTAAAATAGTTTGCTTAAGAAAATGTAGGCAGAAGACTTAGAGGAGCTTAAAGCTAAACACATATCATTCTTAGTTTATCCAAGGAAATCAAAATAATCTTTTCTGTGATATGGGTATCTTTTGAATTAATACATACAACTGTGTTACACTATGTCTTACCAGTGGCTTCAAGGTAGCATACCCAAGAGCCCATAACCCTTGGCTTATAAGCTACATGAGGTTGAAGGGAACCAATGAGTCTCAAAACCTTCAGTGTCTATATGAAGCATGTGAAGACTTCTTCCACCAGAATAAGTAGAGGATATCAATTTTTTTTCCCCAAAAAACCATGAAGCTGGCTAAAGCAAGAATTGTGGAAATCCCAGAACTTTGTCAGACTTCCAACATGCCAGTCATCCAAGAAGTACATTCAGGACCATAACCAGTCATCTTGACTTTTGTCTTTCCCCTAGATTTCAAAGACTCTGGAAGAAAGAGTGAGCCTGAAAATTTTGTGCAACTCTGCTTCCCTTAAATCCAATTTATGCATAAATCAAGATGTAATCCCATGAGGTCAATGGTCCTCTTTGAAAACAAAAGGCAAATGTAGAATACTAATGAGTCAAATGTCATCATCCAAAATTAATCTACGGCATTACAACTAACATAGATTATATATTATAAATCCAAATACATCCATACCACTGAGTCCAATCTTTAAATCTGGCCACGTATAAATATGCAAGTGACTGATGATGAAAAAATGCCTTCCATCTTGTAACAAAACAATAATGATTAAAGTATATAGAATGTAAAAGGACCTGGTGATGTTTATGTTGTTGGGAAATTTTGAGACTATCTTTACCAAAGCAAGTCAAATTCAGGACTTAAGTAATAACTTACCTAGACTCACATCATGTGTAAATATTAATGTTGGACTCTGAATTAAGGTTTTTCCAAGCCCAAGTGCAACATTCTATCTACTACAAGAGTGGTGTCAACTCAGTCAAACACAGGGCCACTAAAAGTACCCGGGGGATGACTAAGGTATGGAAGGATTTCTTTGGGAGGCATATTGACTTAGAAAACCACATACTAATATTAACTATGTTCTTTTGTATTTCTGTTTATTTCGCTAAATATTTCACAATTACATTTTAGTCTTGTTCTTGAACACTGAGGAGTGTTGAGAGTCCATGTGGCCCAAGGATTGCAATTTGGACCTTTCTTTATTACAACTTGCTGCCTATATGTAGGTATACTTTGGAAAAAAAGAAATTATTACTAGTTAAAGTACATCTAGGATTTGGTGAAAAGGATAATATTAACTAAGTGCTTTCCATGCTTTTTTGGTCAGTAACAAGATTGCAAACAATCAACTTTCTTCAAACAAAGATTTCAGTTTTAGACCAAAAACTCAGAAAACACTTTATACAATCTTAAAACTTATTTTACAGATGAGGAGACAGAATCTCAGAGAAACTAACTGACTTTTCTAAACTTGGATATATAGTAACTAAGTGGCAGAAGCAGAATTTGAATTCAGGGTTCCTGATTCCAAGTTTAGTGCTTTTTCCATTGCACCAAATTGCCTCCCATGCTACCATCTTATTGTGAATATCTCCAGGAAATATATAGATCAAACCATTCTGCAAAGTATAGACAAATGCTTCTGTGTTAAGGCTGAACAAGAATGATAGGAGACATAAAGTTTTTTTGAATTGTTATTATGGAAAAAAACAAAGTTAAAAAAAACAATGCTTAATTATGTGTTGCAGGGAGATTCTAGCAAAAGATTATGGTCTACTTTCTGAAAACCAGCCTAGTTCAGTTTATAAAGATTTATCATCGGGGGCAGCTAGGTGGCGCAGTGGATAGAGCACCAGCCCTGAATTCAGTAGGACGTGAGTTCAAATCTGGTCTCAGACACTTAACACTTCCTAGCTGTGTGACCCTGGGCAAGTCATGTAACCCCAGCCTCAAAAAAACCCAAAAAAACAAACAAATAAAAAAAAAAAAAAAGATTTATCATCACCATTAGAAAATTTGTTGGCCATAAAACCAACAGATGAAAAAAAAATCACTTCTCAAAAAAAAAACAAAGATGGGAAATCAAATGTAAGCAAGTTTCTCTTTTTCTGTGGTATTGTATTGTGTATACACTTATTACATATGTATATATTTATAAGAGATTCCAAAATTACTTTTTTTAATTCACCATGTGCCCTACGTATAACAATGATGAATCAGAAAAGTCAAAAAGACAAAATATAGGTTTATATTAGTTAGAACTAGAAGAGGTCTTAAAAATCATTTCATCCACCATTACAAATCGAGATGTGTATTTTTAAGTCCTGAGAGAAATAATGCTATCACTCAAAATTGTTCAAGGACTTAAAGAATATAGTATAGTGGAAAGAATAGAAGAATAAAGACAAATTCCTGAATTGTCCTACCAAATAATATGAATTCAGATTCAGATGGACAAAAACATGGAATAGATGGGGTTTTGCCTTAGTTTAACAAAATTCAGAAGGTTCTGACAGCAGCTACATTACTTTTTTACCTAGAAGCAATTTAAATTAAATTTAAACCTCTTTTTCAAAGGAAAACTCATTGGAAAAGAGAAGAATGCATTCAGAAATGTATTATAAAAACAAAAGTCATCAATAAAAATAATTAATTGATTATAGAAATGAGATGATTGTTCTCTATCGCTTATAAGTTCATGACCTTTTTATGGGTCCTAGGGCCCTTTTGCAGCCTGGATGTACTAGGGACTCCTCAAAATATTTTTTTTATGCACAAAACACATAAAATTACAAAGGAAGTAAATTACATTGAAATTCAGATATCAAATATTACTTTATTTTTAAAGTACAAATTCATAAATCCCAGTTAAGGAATTATTGATATAGATGATCATTAAAACCCTTTTTATTTTATGGCCCTGTGCAATTATAAGAGAAAGGTTTTTCAACTTTTGTAGATACTCCTTTCTAATTAACAGAGAACAACTTACTAATAAATAATTAATAAGGAGAACAAAGATATGAAGTTCGACATTTGATCTAAATTTAAAGTTTGGTGCCATAACAACAAAGATTGACTTTGCCATCCTTAAGCCCCAGAATTCACTACACAAAAATGAAAAATACTTAGCTTCCATTCTTGTTGATTGAGTCTCAGTTATAAAAAATGATTTTTTTTGTTTCCAAAAAGAATATGAATCAAAATATTATTGCCCAAATTGCTCATTTAATAGAGATTTTTTGGGTTTGGGGGGGCAGTTTTTTAAGAGAATCTGGCACCCACAAAGGGAAGTAACTTGCTCTCCATCACAAAGTGAGTCAGGGGTGGCTTTTGTACCCACGTTTCCTGATTCCCATGTAGAGTCCTTTCTACTACATCATACTATCTCTCTCATTTAGGACTAGAAAAAAAAACTATATAAAATGGATCCAATGTAATAGGAACAGTATCTATTTTTTCCATTGTATTATCACTGAGTCAAAATTAAGGAGAGAACATTTGAAATGGGACATCCTTTAGACTATCTCTTGAGGTTATATCAGGAAATAATAGACAGCAGGAATGCCAAACTCAGTTTTTCTGGCCATCTGCAGACTCAATCAATTCCATAGTTCAACAAATACTGATAAAGTACCTACTATGTGCAGAACAATCAATTAGGAATTTTAGATGAGGTATTTGAAATAAGACAATCTTTACCTTCGTGGAATTTATAATCTGGGGTGACCCCAAAGTTGAATAAGGTGATATAATGAATGCACTTTTTTTTTTAATGGCAAAAACTATAGTCTACTACAGACATGGTTTGAAATTCCTTGGCTCACATAAGTGTTACCCTTAGGGCGTCATTTATGCAAAATATCTATTGGGTACATGTAGCATTAAAAAAAAAAAGACTTTAATTTGGGAACATTTAATTTATAAACCTTAGAAAATAATCCAAACTTTTTACTTTTTTGAGAGCTGAATACTATAAAATAGAATGTTACAAAAGCCAACCAACAAAGAATCAGATATCTCTCAACTTGGCAACAAATATATGCATAAAATTCAAAAAGATAAAGGGAGTTGACGAAGATAAAACTGAATGCCTTTTAGGGGGGAAAAAAAGCTATTTTGGCAATTTTTCTTTTTTCTGAAAAGTAGTTCGGTGACACTATTGACTAATCCCTTGCCAAATACTTTTTAATGAAGCAAAACTAGCTCAAAATAACAAGAGCTGTCCCCTATCATGACTTTTCCCCCCTTATTCTTGCATACATTGCTAACATTTCACATACAAAAACATCATAATTAAAATAGCACATGTCCATGCAGTGGCAAATTATCTTTCTGAGATGTAATAAAATGGTCTCATACAACTTCTAACATGGTATAGCAACCAACTTATTTCAATCTAATTATAATTTATAAAATGGTCTAATAGAAGCCATTTTTAAAAGATAAAACAAATAATCACTGCTTAACACAATAAGGCAGAATAGCCTCTACTCTGAGTCAGTGCCTCTCCTTGATTCTTTCTCTTCTCTCTCCCTCTCTCTATCTTTGTATCTCTCATTCTTTTCTCTGTCTCTGTTTCTGTCTCTGTCTCTATCTCTCTCTCTGTTTCACAGACACACTTCAATCCTTGCCTAATTGACAAATACACTCAGAGTAATAGAGTCATCATCTCTTATTACCATGTCATTCCTATGCTATCCCCCCAATATTCCTCTACATTCCCTTCCTTATGTTAATGCCTCTTCTTGTTAGGGGGCCTTTTTCTCCCCTAGTTCCTTAAAAAAAAAAGGTATATGTTTCCATGTTTCCACACACACACATACACACACACACACACACACACACACACACACACACACATACACACTCATGGTTACAGATGAATATATATGTGCACAAATATCTTATTTTATATAGATAGATAGATAGATATTTTCCTCAGATATCATATACATTTAAATTGTGTTAGATTTTTCCCCATAAAATAGTAGAAATTATTAAGTCATCAACTCCACTCCATATACTTCTTCTGAGTTTAGACAAAATAGTCATTTAACTATCTCAATGTTTATTGGTACACTTGGAGTTCTTCATATTATGTCATGGAGACACCATTTGGTCTCTATTTAAGAAGTCTCTACATAAAAGAAAATATGGAGTATACTCATGCTGTCTTACATTGTACCTCCACATTTCTGAATCTAGGAAAACTGCCTCCATTCTTCCCATCAGTCATAATCAGAAGAATCCTACCCTGCTATTCCTGAGACCTTGACTGAAAATGTAGATGTTTGGGGGCAGGGAGGGGAGGGAGGATAGCCAGATACAAAGATAACTGTTTCTTCCTCTTCTTTTTTTAAACTGAGTATTAAATTTCAGGGACCCAAAGAATACTCCCAGAGAGGAAAAAATAACATTTTTTCTTAAAGTGACCATGCAAATTTTTTTTTTCCTCATAGATCTATTACTAATTTAAATGGGAGCCACCAAAGATTTGCTTGGTCCAGTGAATCTACTTTAATGTCAACTTGTTCATGGTATGGCATTTTTACTGCTGCTTTTTTTTAAGGAGTAAATTTTCCCACACATAGAAGTTTTAAAGTGCAAATAAATACAAGACCCAGTCACTGTTTGGATTCAGTGTTTTCACTTGGAACCAGTGCCTTACAGATTATGACATGTAGCACACAGAAAATGGGATTAGAAAAGGTGCTGTGGCCATAGGGCTGTCCTCGGGCTGTAGGAGGCAGGTAAAACCATTTATTATTCTTCCCCTCATTCTGAGGAAGCTCATGATAGCTATATGTCACCTCTAATGTCATCGACTCCCTCTCAGGCTTTGTCTCTTTGTCTCCCTCTTCCCTTCACTGTCTATCCCCCACAACCCCTCCTCCTTGTTCACCATGGATCCTAGGAACCAAAGAAAGGAAAGCAAGCCTAGGAAATGGTTCCACCATTACCTACTATTCCTGTCTCCTTCTCTCTCCCCACATTACAGAAGGATTCTTATGGAGTATTTAAGAGTTTAAATATATTCACATATGTGTGAATATATAGATACATATATATATTAATTTAGATAGAGCATTTTTGGTTAAATCTTTCATATCCCTTAGCTTACTACACATAGATGCTTCAATGATTCAAAGAATAGAACATCTGACAAACAAACATTGTTACCAGAAAGTGATGATAGAAGCGCAAAGAGAGATCATTGACTCTGTTCTTTGTTTAGAGTTGGAGAGGAAGACCACTGACAGATTCCATTATCTTTCAGAGATGTCAGAATGGGCAATGGAGACAAATTTTTTCTGGTTCTGTTACAAAAGGGGGAAAACAACACCATGCTACTGAAAAACTTGACCACCAACCCTATATTCAAGAGAAATAGTCTGCTGACTCCGTAAGTCATTTATGTTGAGGTTTCTCATGGTCTTCATGGCATACACACACACACACACACACACACACACACACACACACACACACACACACACATATGCACACATTCCAGTAAATATAGGGAATTTTGTTGCTAAAAGCATCTAGAAAGAAAAAGGCTACCAAGTATTATAGTATTAAAAGTAATTCATAAATTTTTAGCAAAGGGAATAAAACAACTTCATCAAAGGTCAACAATTTAGTTTTCTTGGCACAAAATTATTGCTTTTCTATGAAAGAATGAAACTGATATGAGAAAGATAATTCCATATGTCCAAAATGCCAAGAACACTGTGTAAAATTGACTTAACTAAGTTCAATAGTACAGTGGATTGGGCATTTCAGACAAAAATTAAGTCTTAAAGTTATCAATGGTGCTTGGACAAAGTATACCATATATAATTTCTAAATATTATCAACTTGCTTTCTGGAAAATTGCCTGTGGCTTATTAAAGTTGCTTTGAATCTGTTATTTCATTGGTATGAGGAATCCCACTATGGAAACTCCCTCTATCACCATAGATTACAAACTGCCTATGACTTAATAAGACCTAGGAAGTTAGCTAAGTCACAAAGGGGCTAAATGATTTGTCAATGTTTACAAAGCTAGTAAGGTTTAAAGCAGGAATTTGAACACAGTGTTGCCTGACCTTAAGCCCAATAATCACTCAGAAAAAAAAAAAAAGTAATAATAAAATTAGTACTTAGTTAAGAAGTTTTTATTATATAGTGCATTCAATTTTGGGTTAAATATTTCCTGTCCCATATCTCACACACAAGTGAGTTTGAATGATTATGATTCAAACAGAAATATTATTTCTGAAAACAACAAATGACTTCTGGGTTATCAGAACCATTGATATCACAATTCTAAGAGATATTTGCTATCAATTAAGATAGCAGGGTGTGTGCTGCCTTTATTCTGTATAAAAATATCTTGCCCAAAATTGTTAGTTGAATATCCAAAAATGCATTAGGTATAATGATCTTAATGGAAATCATTAGTATAGGATAGGTAGACAACCAGCCCTATAATGTACCAATAGGGTTTCATGACTTGGTAATAACATCTAGTCAATTATTAATTATGACATCTAGTCAATTATTAGTCAATTAGTTAATTATGTTCTTATGCAAAGATATTTTTTTTAGGAAACCATATGCAGATTAATCTTGAATATAGTGGTGGGGGGGTCACTTTTCTGGTTATATTTTTGTTTAAAGTGTAAGACTACAAAGATGATGAAAGTAGTTCCTTGCACTCATCTGATACCAAGATGATAAATCAATCATATGGTAATTCATACACAGGAGGTGAGTACTGTTTTGTAATGATTTTGGTCATTCCTGAACTTATTTGTTCTGCTGCCTATTTTAAACAGCCTGTGAGGCTTAGAAGAAAAGAAAATATTTGATTTTTTCAAACTGAAGAAACCATTTTTACTAGTTATCTAGCAGTTTCAGATGACAGTGGTTTGATACACCGACATTTATATTAACTCAATTATTTTTAAATGGATAGCCATAACTACAAGGTTCATAGCTTAATTAACATTACCAACAACCCTGAAATCCTGATATTTTTAAGAAAAGTATCTAATCTATACTGTCCAACTTTGTCTGCCATATTTATTCAACTAAAAGACAAATACTGAAATTCATGTTTCTCTCTACTCTCCAGAACTGTGGTTAATAGCATCATTCCCTTTCCCCAGATATATGTCATTTTGTAAGATGAAGGCTACTCCTTATATATTGTAAATATTATCATGGTCACAATACTAAGAATTATATTACTTAGGAAACTAATATTCAAAATCTATCACCAGATGCCCTACTTTAGGATCAGTCATTAGAGCTTACTTACAAAGCTCTGAGGATGGCTGGCCCTTTTTTAAAGACCCCACTTCTGTTTTCAGCTTTTAATTTCAAATAATACTGGCTTTATACATTAGATGTTCAAGAAATTCTCTAGACACCCCACATTATCACAGGAAGCATCTGGACAAAATTGCTAAATTTGTCCTAAGTGAAGCTTTAAAGGCAATTGCAACTTAAAGATATGAACTAAACTAATCTAACATAAAAACAATTCCATAAAGAATTGTGGAAATCATGATTTTCTCAAAAAGATATTCTTAGGAAATGCTGCCACAATAACCACTCATTCTTAAAAATAGCCAAAGAGTCATTAGACAAATGAAGACTCAAGGAAGCCTCCCATTTCAATGTTATGGAGATCATATAATGAGAAACAATGTATGTAAAAAGCACCATATCAATTGGTCAAAGACTTACTATGGAATCCTCATAATATGTATTTTTCCCAAACCAATGCCACTTGTGATTTAGGGACTAAAAATAAAAATAATGTGACGTCCACCTCACCTCCTTTGTTTGGCCATCAAAAAACTGAATCTATGAATGACTATAAACCCATAGGTTTTATTCTTAAAAACTAGGTAGAATAAATCCCAATTAAAATGATTAAGAAGCTTCCTCCCATTGTCTACTATTTCCCTGTTAAGAGAGTGTCTTCAAATGGGGAGATGGGGGCAGGGAAATGGATTCAGGAAGATGAGAGGTAATACATTTTTAAATGACTACTAAAGTATGCAGAACCCAAGTAAGTCCCCAGATAGTTAAATGGACATACTAGAGAAAGCTTATCTGAAATTTCTACAATAAATGGCCACCTTAAAAGTTTTTTTAAAAATAGTGAGAAGTACTGAACAAATTTTGTTGGTTTTTTTTTTTTTTTTTTTTTTTAACCTCCCTTTTGCAATGGAATCAGGGAATGAAGCATTTTTCTTGGACACTGAGTATAATTATAACTAATCATCTCCTTCTCCTTGGAGCAACATTCGTTGACGTTCCTTCATTTTAGGGTGGCTGGCTGACACAATTCAAATATAATTACTCTTCTTGCATGATAAACTCCAGCACCGTGAGCAAATACAGTATGTCTCATTGTCAAGTATGGCTAGACAGCAGCAGTGTAACATAGACCTTTCAAGCCCTGGTGTAGCCCCCTGCCTTTGAAATCTTTGCTAGATGACAAAACTGACTTTCATTTCCCGTGGACTTTCTCAAGGTATCCTTATTAAGAAAAAAAAAAAAGCCTAAAACCCATAAATTTAATCTACTGCCTGCCAATCATGATGGTTTCTGCTGTCAGGAGCTCATGATACATAACCACAAAATTTAAATGTTATTGTTTCATACAAGAAGAAAACTGTTGCTCATGACTCCCCAAAAACAGTCATGTGACAACCCAGTAAGTTTCTTTTGTTTGCCTCCTCTGCAGGTTAACAATACCAAGGGCTGTAATAACGCTCACCATGTAGGCCACACATGGAAGTAACTGCATGCTAATAAACCTTGAGGTAGATCATTTTTCCTGACCATCCTAATGCAGACAGTTGGAATATGAGCTCCTGTTTCTGCTTGCTGACTTGCTCATTATAGATTAATAATAGTGCTTACTCCATACTATCTTGGCTTCTCATTTTTCCAAAATAAAAACACTCAAAATTTCTTGGTCACAGAAATGCACGTGGCTTTGATTTTTTTTTTTAAGTACACAATCAAAACAAAATGTGGATGTGATTGTTATCTTTTAGTGAGGAAAAAAAGATCTAAAACTAAAAGGAAATGAAATGAAAATTTATTTTATATGCAAAAAATCCCAATATAATCTATTAGTATCCTTGGAAAATGCTATCAATGTGGTAACTGTGTGCCCCTCTGGGCAGAGTCTTATTACTTATACTTAATAAGGAAACACATTCTATTGATTGACCCTCCAACAGGAATCTAGAATCTTTTTTGCCTCTTGGGAACCTCATTTATCCATTTCCTTATGGGTGCCATCTGATGTTTTTACCATTTTGTTCATAGTTTTTTCTTGGTTGTTCAAATTTGACTTTTTATGATGAAAACTTAAGTCACTTTTTCAGGAGAGTGGTAATCATTTCCCCCAGCAATCTAAATATCTAGTTCAGGTTTCTTATAGGAAGAATCATGGAGCATTAAATGATCATTGGTTCCCTGATGTTCTGAAAAACTTTTGGAAACATTCATTGACTGTTTCTAATAGGTGAGAATAGTCTTAACAGATGAAATGTGTGATTCTGTTGATGAATGTTTTGTTTTACTCCTTGGGTGGGGAAATAAGTTGGCTCAGAATTTCTACTGGCTTCATTCCTCCATGATGCGGAACAGTGTATTCCAAATAAAGTTGTATCAAATTAAAAACAAAGTCTGTGTTTGCTTAAACAAAAAAAAAGCAACTTAGAAACAATTTTTGCCTCCCAAAGAAGGAGAGTCCCATTGAGCATTCATGTGAGGGCCAGAGTCCCACCACTCGGAAATAAGATGAACCATCTTTGAAGACATAGAACTCCCCTGTTGTAGTTCTGGAACCCTCAATGATATCTAACAGAGAGTCTATTTCTTCTTACCTCCCCTCCTTGTCTGAGACAGACTGGCACGTTGTAATAGGATACTAATTCTCACAGAAAGATATGTGGACAAAACAAGAAAATGACCTTGAAAGACATACTCCTGAACAGGGCACCTCAACTTCAGCTCTTTTAAAAAGCCAGAAGCCTCACAACTCTGAGCTGAAAAGCAATAAAAGAAATAATAAAAGCAATAAAAGAAAAAAATAAAAATACTTTATCATCACACCCCCATCTATTTCCACATTTTCGGGAAGAGTCAAAAAGTTTGCTTGGGTTTATCATGGTGCTGGTGATTGTCTATTGTCTAACCATGAGAATGACCCATGTTACAATTACACTAGGATACCTCAGACTTTTTGTGATTCAGTTTTGTTATCTTGGTCCTTCTCTGCTCTATTTATAGTTTTAGAAAGCAGACCTATTTTCAACCCGAATGGCTGTTCCTTGCCCTTTCCTTCCCTGAGGGGACAGGAATCTACCATTCAAAACCCAAAGACCAGTCACCCAACTAATAAACAAACTTCATGAAGTTATTGGGCTACATTAACATGTAAACACTTTGGGGGGAAAGGAGGAGGGGAGGGAATGAGTTAGCCAAGTATAAAAATAGTGTAGGGACTAAAATTAAATCAATATATATTTTAATGCATGAGCACACATACAGTCCCCTAGACACCACTTTCCCAAGATTCAAAAAAAAGTGGAGTAAAAAGCATTTCAGAGGAAAGGTGAGGGTTCGAATTCACCCATCCCTCATTACCCCAACACACACTTAAAGTAATCCCTCTCCTGTCCACATAATATGACCCTGAAATCTAATGAGCTCTGTGGTCACCCTCCCCATCAAACCCACTGAAAATCTCAAGTTTAGCCCTCTGAACTAAAACAAACTAGTTGTGTGAGTGCAGCCCAAACCTCCCAAATAAAATAAAAACAAACAAACCAAGAACGGGTGACTGCGAATTTGCATTCAGTTTGCCATGTTGCCTTCACTCGGAGGCTGAGCAGCCTTCCTCCTGGCTTATTTAAATATGTATCAGCTCAGAAGAAGTTACACAATGTTTCCATCAGCAGAAGATGTGGCACTTAGAGAGAGCATCAGGAAAATAAAAACTACAGACAAAATAGGATGTATTTGCATATATCACTTGAAATTAGGCTATGTTGCAGCGCATTGGGAACTCATATGCATTGGATGTCAGCTGAGCTCCTTTTCTTTCCCCCCAAGGTGACATTGGTGCTTGTCTTACCAAATATGATGCAATTGACAAGTGTTTTCATGTAAGGAAGATATATGCCTCCCATCACCTTGTCAAGCTGAGTGAAGGCAAACTCCGGCACAGCCTTTCACAAGTGATTAGGTGGTCGGAGTCATTAAAAGTCATAAAGTTAGACTGCAGCACTGTGCCATGCATATATATGAACTCATCCAAGGCTGGCTGTCCTCCTTGAAGCGGGTGAAAGCTCTCAACTTCGCCTCTGACCGACTCATGAATTCCTGCCTGAGCTCTCTTTCCCTGAGCATACCTTTGAAATTAGACGGCGCAGAGACTCTGCTGGCTTGGCCAGTCTCATTGTCTCCCTTTGTCTCGGCCAAACCTCTTAAAGCTTGTGGTCCAAGCCTTTGACCCTGGTTCATCAACCCATGAGTAAACAACTAGGCTGTCATTCATTATGTCAACATCTCTCTAGCACTTTTTAAGAAAATGTTTTCAAAGGGCTTCCTGAGCTATTCTCAACTATCCTGTGGGGAAAAAGAAAAAAGAAAAAAAAAAAAAAAAAAAAAAAAAAAAACCACTGGTATTATTAACTTGGTTTAACCCAAGAGAAAACTGAGACACAAAGAAGTGAGGAGATGGTCCCAAAGGCAGATGTAGCCAAACAGAAGAATGTCAGAATGAAGTTGGCTCTCGTAGTCTAGCAACTTCTCCACTGTCCCCCTCTCTCTTTCTCTCTCGGAACTTCAATGTTTCCTTGTATGGGGGTCAGATTTGTTATGGTTGTGTGAAAATGTTCCTAAGAAGATATAGTAGCAATAACAAAGCTACTATATTCATCACAAAGGGAAAAGGGTGGGGGAAGTAAGGGAAGAAGAAATGAAAGGAGGAAGGAAGCTCTCTCTCTTGTACCCTCAATGTTTCCTGGTATGGGTTTCATATGTGTTATGTTGTGTGAAAATGTTCCTAAGAAGATATAGTAGCAATTCATCACAAAGAGGAAAAGGTAGGGGGAAGGAAAGAAAGAAGAAATGAAGGAAAGAAGGGAGGGAGGAATAGGGAAAGAAAAAGAAAAAGAGCAGAGAGGAAAGAAAGAATCCAAATCTTTCTAAAGCCCATGAAATGGATATAGAGAATGCTTTTGCTATTTGCAGTCATTAAACCATATCTTTATGGTATAAGTCTTAGCTTAGAACCAGTCCTACCCTCATGCTACAACCAACACATTTATAAGACATCTTGCGTTAATGTGTCTGGATTAACCAAAATGCCTTTTTCACAAGAATGCTATTTCCCTGTCAATGACTTCTAGTTCAACAATCTTCTATGGAATAGCATGAGCTGGATTCTAGCATGAAGTCTTTGCTCTGGGACAAGAGTTTTGTTTCATGGATGAGACAGATGTGACAAGATGTATACTTTGAACAGGTTTCATAATTTTTAAAATGGAGTTGTGAGTTAAAAGATAGGAGAAAAAAATAAAACAAAAAATTTATTTCTTCTTGCCCAAAAAGTTCCACTTCTGAATTAAGTCACTTCTTTTCATTCTTAATCAGTTACTGAAATAATTGTTTCAACTAATCAGGTATCAACAAAGATAAAGGACCAAGACTTGGGTATAGTCTTAATCCAATATGTGTGTATAATAGCATTCTGGGTTAGCCACAAAATTTATATGACTTAGACAAATGGCATGTGACCATTTGGATCTGATAAAACAGAAATCTTCTAATTCCTCCCTAGAATGGAAGTATTCTTTCCCCAAGATGAATGTACCAGAGTAAGAAACAAGATATATAATCTTTAAATGTTGAGTTAATTTCCACAAACCATCATAACATTGAATGGACAATGATCCAAACAATTATCTACCTGAATATTCTGAATATATTCTGAAATTTTAATATTTAAACTCATCTACAAAGCAGTTGTGAGAAGAAAGAGAAAAAAGGGAGACCAAGAAAAAAATTTTAGGAATCTCACATCCACCCCATCCTCCAAAATAAAACAAATTACCCATCTAGTCAAAAACAAACAAGGGAAGCTTTGTAGTATTAAATTCTCTTAGTCCAGTTTCTTCTTCTTTAAAATGGGATAAGACCTAATCACTGTTTTTGTGAACACAAAAGGGGGAGAAATTTTAATTGTAGACGTTAATGTGATATATAAATATTAGCTATCATCGTTCTCACATCATGCTAAGATACTAGGCCATTTTTAAGTTTATTCTGATAATTCCTTTTCCAATAATAAAGAGACATAATTTATTCCTCAATCCTGATACACTTTTTAATGTCAATCTTAATCCTAATTTTTTGCATGAAATAATCCCCCTGGCAAAATCATTTGTTTTGTTTAAAGGATGTCTTTAGTAGGCAAAATATGATGAAATTTCTTCTACAAAAGAGGAGATAGGAACATCCACTTTCTCTTCCCTGTTCTCCTTGGATAGAAAAGCTGAAATAAAAATGCCCAGGGATGTGGCCTAAAGCTAACCAATAGAAATAAAGAAACTTTACAAATTAATCAAGTACTCAAAAAAAAAAAAAAAAAAAAAACCCTCAACCTTATTAAATACTTGTGTGCAGAATATTTACATTTTAAAATAGGCACTAGAAGATTTCCATGCTATTGAATTTAAAGATCCATATGTCTATTCTAGGTACTAGGGAAAAGATAATATTTAGATAAGACATATTCCTGCCCTTGTGGAATTTATAATCTAGCAGAAAAAGAGAAAATTAATATGTTTTGATAACACAAAAGATTATCAAGCTTTACATAATCTAATTCATTGTTCAGTTACCTCAGTTGTTCTATGACAGGATGCAGACTTCCCCTACCTCACCTTACTGAGAAAAAGCATTATAAGAATTGAAATGACATCTAATCTAATAATTATGTTTTCTTACATACAATTCAACTCAACAAATATTTATTAAGTGTGTATTGCACTAGGCTTTAGGGATACAGAGGTAAAAATGAAAATCCCTTTCCTCAAAGGATTTTGCATTCTCCTGAGAAGATATAACATGTACATTGATGAGTATATCTGAAGTAACTTCAAGAGGGCAAAAGAGAACCATTAGCAAGACTTTATGTAAATAAAAGAAGCTAAACTCAGTGGTATAATTCAGAAGGCACCACAGAAATGTTCCCCTTGACAACCTTTTGGTGGATTTGTCAAAATACCAGAATTTTAATAAGGTTTTATTTCATTGATCAAAAGTATTGAATACTCAGGAAAAAAATGTATATAGCCTTAGGTAATTGCAATGTTAATAGATGAGAAACCATCTTGTATATCAGTTTATATATCAGTTTGCTGCTGAATTTAACATCAGGAGACTAAGGTTAGATTTTCCCTCTCATCCTTTACTATCTGTGTGATCTGAGGATCTGCTATATCTCTGGAAACCAGTTTTCTCATCCCTAAACATTTTAAACAAGCATTTTAAAGCTTGTTTAAAATTTTAACAAGAATTTTTAAAGTGCCTAATCTGTGCTAAATGCTTTACAAGTAGTATTTCATTTTGACCTTACACCAAGACTGAGAAGTATTCCCATCTTAAAGATGAGAAAAGTGAGGCAGACAGTTTAAGTGACTGAAGCCAGATTTGAAGTCAGGTCTTCTTAAATCCCAAGTCCATGACTTTATTTATTACATCACTTAGATATCTCTAAAAAGAAGGAAGTGGATTTGGTCTAAGTCTTTCCTGACTCTAAATCTATGATACTGTGAACTAGAAGGACCTCCAGAGAGACAGGCCCAGGATGAGTAAGTATTGAAGAGTAGAGAAAGACAGCAAAAGACCCACAGTATGGGACATTCATAAGAAGAGAAGGCCCAATTAGAATGGTTGTAATTCCTGTGTGGAAAGGTGAAGAATTTACAGATTAAGCACATATTGATCAGAGACTGTTAGATAAGGTAAATCAGGCTTATAGGCCCCAGTCACGTGATTTTTAGATAAAACCTGGACTGCATTCCATTGTCCAAAGAAGGGATTATGTGGCCGAAGAAGCTATATATCACCTTGCTACTGCATTCCACTGACCAAATAGGTGAATTAAGGTTTATGTGGCCAATCACAACATATAGAGGGTGGGATTTTGGAGGTTCTTTGTCTGAAATGTATAAAAGCTGTGAACATTTTCTCCTGCTGTGAATTTGTCTCACAGACCACAATAAGGTCTACTTCTCGAAATTCTAATAAATAATTCTGCTTTCTATGAGTGATCTCTGTAGTAGTCAATTTGGGTAGTCTTTTTCATCTCAAACATTCCTTCCTGAGAAGGAAAGATAAAATAAAGGTTACTCACTTGGTGCCCAGTTCAGGATAGAGGGATTTCTGACTCCTTCTGTGTGATGATTGAGTGTTCATACACTGACATTTCCATTTAGGACCTCACCAATCTGGGATTTCCATCAGTCCTAATAGTTTCCATGAGGGGGTCAACAAGGAAGATATGTCAACTGATAGTTTAGTGTCCAGATTTAGGTAATAATTCCTCCAATGTGGACATTTTCAGGGGTAAGGGAAACATGGGTCATTTTCACAGTTCTCTGACAACTCAGAGGAAGAAACTCTCCACTTGAAATGCCCTTTCTGGTGACCCACTTAATATGAAAACTCCCCAAGAATTTTTCAAAAATTCTGGAAGTTAGATTAAAAACATTTACTTGGTGGGCAAAAGGGTGGGTTAGAGTAGGAGGGGAAAAAACAAACCTTTCTTCCAGGAAACGCCTAGAAATGAACTGCATGTGCTTTAAATTTAAAATAACAGCAAGATTGTCCAGGAAGGAAAACAAACAGCCTGGTCTGGAATTGAATGGATGAACCATTTCAGACCAATCCACAGCAGCACTCCTGTCTCTACCTTTATCACTGCCATATCTCTCTCCATTTCCTTCTTGGTCCCACTCTCCAGGGTGACTCAGTCTTGTGTCCTATTTCCAGGTGAAATCACATTTCTTTTTTGCAGACAGTACAGGCACTCACCAAAACCACACACATGAGGAAGTTATTACCCAAATTCAACCCAAGCACCCCCAATCCCAAACCAGGGTCAGATTTGGCTCACAGCTGAAGCAACTGCTTATACCAGCTCTAGACCACATGGCTCAGCCTGAAATTACAAAGTCTAGCTGCAATGGGCACCAAATTCAATTTCCTGACCAAGATTTCCTAATGCTAACCTCCAACTTTACCCAGCACACATTCTTGGAAGGGGATTATCATTAAAAATGCATTTCATAAAGAACAATAACTACCCAGCACTTGACAGTGGAATAAAGCCTCCACTTCCCAATGCTTTTTCTCCCAGAGTTGGATTAAGCAGAATGCTTTTGGAAACATTGGCTATTGTTCACTAGCTACAGCTGAAGTCCCTCAGAGTTTCTTTGCCTGTGGATTAAAAGAGAAAGCTTTGCTTGAAATTTTGCTTTATCATATCTACTTTTAACAAGTCTGAAGTGACTTAAAACCTAAGGGAGAAACAGCTGCTCACAGCAATATGGGTGTCAACCTAACCCTAACCAGAAATTCTAATACTTGGAATGTGCACTATAAAGCATGCCTGTGGAAAATAACATAAGGAAGGAAAGAAGAGACAGAAAGACACTTTGGACCTTAAGACACAAGGTCCTCATCCTATAAGAAAGAAAGAAAGAAAGAAAGAAAGAAAGAAAGAAAGAAAGAAAGAAAGAAAGAAAGAAAGAAAGAAAGAAAGAAAGAAAGAAAGAAAGAAAGAAAGAAAGAAAGAAAGAAAGAAAGAAATTGTATATGATAACCATATTTCAACAACTGGTTTTCTTTGCAATCCTATGTATTTTATTTTAAAAGTTTTCCAAGAAGAGATTGATAAATTTCACCAAATTGACAAAGGTGTCTATGACACAACCAAAAGCAAGGACCTCTGATCTAGACTGTTATCTTTAGAAGAGACCTATAAAAATTAGAGAGGCATGGACTGAATGGAGCCAGAGACTATTTGCTTGGGTTAAATAGATATCCTGAAAAGCATATCTAATAGGGAAATAGTCTCCATTTGCCTGTCCTTTGTGGTGCTAAGGATCATATCAACTGCTGTTTATAATTGTCTACTCTGATACAATTGTTCTTAATTTTTAATTAAGTCTTTTTAATTACAAATCTAAAACACTTTCCACTGTGATTCACTCCTGTTAAATTTATGCCCAAATACTCTAATAGATCCTTAACTTTTGTGTGTGTGTGTCATGAATCCCTTTGGTTGCCTGGAGAAGTTAACAGACCCTTATATAGAAAAAATAGGTTAAATGTATAAAATAAAATATATGCAATTTAAGATGAAATCAATTATATTGAGTTATTAAAAAATAAATTCTAACCAAGATCAGAGAACCCAAATAATCTCTGCTTTAAAGGAACCCAAGATTCCATCTGTGTGGATATACCCTCCAGCCATGCAGAACAACTTAATCTAGATATTCCCAGCCTACTACTGATTTTTACCCATGTCTTTACCCAAAAACATCACAAAATGACCTCAGTGAAATACCTAGGCTATCACATAAGTAGACCACCTTCATTTCCCATTATACAGCATTTAATTCTACTTCTCCATAATTCTTCCTTTATAATGTATTACAACTCTTCATATCTGCCTAAAGCCTCTCCCTTGTCCTTTGGATGATTTGCAGTTTCACTTCTTTAAACCTTGTATTCTATCAATCACAATCATCCAAGAATAACAGATGAATAGTGTTTGTTACTTTTTAAAGGGGATCAGGGCTTAGCATTGGCTAATATCACTGATAAGTAAATAATTAAAAAAAAAAAAAAAAAAAAAAAAAAAAAAACCTTGATTCGCTTTATCTGAGCCCCAATTTAAATTCAGCTGAGAGTCTTTGTCCTGTTTTCAAAAACATAAGTTCTTCTAGTACAAAGTAAACATCTTAAGGATGAGAGAGAGAGAATTTATCTATATATAGATATTAAATATATGTATATATCTATATATAGTTGAATTGAATAAAATCATGAAAGGAATCTCATTTGAGAAGCCCTTTTTGTTTTGCCAACTCTAATATTACTTAAGCCATCAATGTGGACCATACCATCAAAGAACAGAACCGTGGTCCTCTTTTTAACCTGGAATAAGGGGGAAAACTACTAATTATTCTCCTTAATAATAACAATATAGTAAAGAAAAGTAACTGAAAAACTGAGTAATCATGATCAATGAAATGACCATCCCAATCCAGCTGACAAACAATGAAAACTATTACTCTTCTACTAGACTTAAGATGCAGAATGAACCATATTTTTGTACATGGCCAACATGAAAATTTGTTTTGCTTAATTATACATATGTATTACAAATGTATTACTTTTTATGGTGATGGAGAGGTAAGAAGAGAGAAAATAAATGCTTGTTAATTGAAAAAATATTGCAAAGATATTAAAAAAAAAGTAAATAGCCTTGATTCATCCTGTGTTGACATCATATATTTCCCTATATACTTCTGTCAGTTTGCCCTCATCTTAATATATATGACCTTGACAGAATAGATTATTATGTTGGCTGGTAATTCCACACATATGCAACTCAATCGACATATTAACAAGACAGACAACTGGCTTTTCTTCAAAATTTCTCTCTCCAAGTCTTCTCCCAATCCCAGAATCCCATGACTTGTCAGCACACAGTGCATGGAAAGCAGGAAAACCAAAGTTGGCCATAATTTTGGTCCATAAACATCCTGAACTCCATGTAAGCCCCACTTGTGATGAAAGCTCTAAATGCATTTTCCTCATCACTCCTCTTCTTTTCATTTTCACATGTGTTTATTTTAGGAAAACTTCAATGTAAATGTTTCTGATTAACACAGGGACATGTGCAAAAGAAGGAAAAAAATTTAACAGAACCACCTAATGTTCTAGGAGTCAATCCAAATTTGTCTCTCCAAAAAAACAGGAAATTAATCTTGCCAACAGTTCAATGAAGTTGGAGATCCAAAAGATTAAGATTCATTTGCAGCCTCTACTATCTGCTGAAGTCTTATACTAATACTGAGGTGCAGAAGTGACTGGATTCTTATATGAACTCCACTCAGTTCTAAGCTAAGTGAAAAGACTTTGGAGGATGCTCCTAGGAACTGCCATCTATGTCTGTTTATGAAGGTAACCTACTCAAGTTGCAAAAAGATAATTACGTGATGCTCCCAAAGTGATAAATAATTGGGCCACAGCAACCGTTGAGGGCCATTTGCTGTCTCACAAAGACACTACAAGGATGGAGGGAATTATTACGCCAATAACCCTAAAACATAATGCTCAGTGAAGCTTTAGGAATTGGTAGGGTTTCAAGCTTGAAATGGGTTTTAGTGATCACCTGGTCCCACACCTTCCCTTTACAGATGAAACCTGAGACCCCAAGCGAAGTAACTTGATCTTGATCATATAGAAAATAAATCCCAGAAACAAGGATTCAAAGTCACATCCTGTTAGTAAATTCTGTGTACTTTCAACTATATTGATCTATACATTTTTTATTGCTGTTCAGTTGTTTTCAGTCATGTCCAACTCTTCATGATCCCATTTGGGTCTTTTTTTGGCAAGGATACTCAAGTGGTTTGCCATTTCCTTCTCCAGCTCATTTTACAGATGAGAAAACTGAGTTAACAGAATTAAGTGACTTGTCCAGGATCACACAGTTCATAAACATCTGAGGTGAGATTTTAACTCAGGAAGATGACAGTAGCTCAGCACCCTATCTACTTACCTGCCCTGACTACCTGTTTATAAAAGCTATAATTTCTTACATTTATTCTATAGAAATGAATATAAAAATGGTGGATCTTAAATTTTATGTCCTTCCTAATTAGGTGAAGACCCAACTCAAAATCTTATTCCCCTCTCAGCACAATTCCAGGTACAGTTTTTATCAAGTGCAACTCGGTTCTAATCAAGCCTAGTTTCTTAGATCTTAATGGAGATACAGAAGGAAACCAGACTCCTAGTTGGGAGAAGAAAATACTGAGGTAATGATGTGGAAGCTATAGGCACCTAGGGAAAGGCAATTTTCAAAAACGTCCTTGATTTCTTACTATGTGTCTCTCAGGGAAAGTCTCTCAAAGTACTTATGTTTCTCTCCAAAAAAAGCTTTCACATCAATTCAATCTGGTGCAGAGCATCATCTCCACATTCTGCCCACGAATTAGAAATCATGTCTCCTTCTACTTCCCCAGCAGCATGCAGTATGCTCCAGGCTTGGTTGCAAGCCCAGCTGTACAAGGATAGAAAGGCTCCATTTTAAAGTGCCCAGCTATACCACAAAGCTAGTTATAGTTCAGAGAAACTCCTGGATTCTTTGTACATATTGATATATAACACATCTCCAACTATAACACCCAGGGTTAGGATTTTAAATTGAGCCAGACCCTGCTAGATCTAAGTTTTAATATATTTTTCATCCTAGTACAGAGGAATTTCTAGTTTTCTATCCATTTCTAATGCTAGTTTCTGCTTTTCTGGGAAGAACAAAGACAAAAAGCAGCAGGTCAAAGCTAGGATAAACAAGTAACATTCTAGGAACATATTTTAAAGTGTTAAAGAGACATGGACTTGTAATTAGAAGATCTGAGAGCCCCAGTTCTGATACTTTCTGTGCAACTACAAACAAATCATTTTATCACTCTTTATCTTAATTGTGTGTGTGTGTGTGTTTAAAAAGAATAATATTATACAATTTGCCTTGAGGTAGCCCATGGTATATTGGATATAAAACTGGCCTCAAAGGCAAAAAGTTATGTTTAAGTTTGCCCTTGACATCTATTGTGGTATATTCATGGGCATCTCTCAGTACTCTAAACAACTAAGACTTTGAATTAAAGAGGAGGTACTGATCTGTATCACTGAAGGGTTCTTTTTTTAATTGAAATTCCCAACAAGTATGAAATCACTTTTGGGTACCAGGAAAATCTAGCCCAAATACTATCTGATTCAGAGGGTTTCATAGATATTATATTTAACATTTAATGGTTTGCAAAGTACTTTCTATATATTATCTCATTTGATCCTCACAAATGATATTATTATTCCTGGTTTACAAATGAGAAAAATGAGGAAGACTTAGGTTAAGTGATTTGTTCAGGATCACAGTCAGTCATTGTCTCTGAAGTCATATTTGATTTCAGATCTTCCTGTCTTCAAGTCCATTGCTCTATCCATTATGCTATCTAGCTGCCTTTATTATTACAATACCAATATTTTAATATTCCAAAGTAGAAAAAGTATACTACACAATATGTTCAGAAAGCACCTGCTCTGGGCGCTTTTCCTAATCTCCTAGTTGGTAAAAATCTCTCCCTCTTTAAATTAATTTTTGTTACTTTGATTATAATCATTTGTGTATATATTGTAGGCCCTTAGTAGGCTACAACTTCTTGAAAACAGGGACTTTCCCCCCCTTTCTATTCTTGTCATGTGTTTTATACACAGTAAAAGTTTAATATTAAGTAAAACCCTATTATGAATATAACCTATTATTTCTGGAAGAGAAATCATCATTACATATACAAGTACATAATCTATGGCTGAGTTGAAAACAATTCTATTTTTTCACTTCATATTGTAATACGAAAAGGTAGAAAGATTTGCAATATAGGAAGAATAGGTAAGTAGGAATAAGGTAGAGTAAACTTATTCCACAGAGGTCAGAGACAAAGGGAAAACTCCTCTTATACAAAGAATATTTATATTATCACTCTTCATTGAAGCAAAAGACAAAAAAATATATATATATATATGGCTGACCAACAGTTGTGCAATGACTAAACAAACCATAGACTAAGAATGCAATGAGATATTATTATGTCATAAGAAACAACAAATGTGAAGAATTCATTGAAACTCAGGAAAACCTCGACAGACTTTATGCAAAGCGAAATAAGCAGAACCACAAAAACAATTTATACAATACCTACAATGACATAAAGAAAAATAACTGAAAAATTAACTGTTGTCAATGCAGTGGCTGATCTTGATTCCAGAGGCATGAAGCATATATACCTCCCTTTTCTTAGCTAAGAGGTACTAGGCTACAGATGTGGGTTGAGACATATATTTTCAGACAAGTCACTGTGTTGGTTTGTTTAGCATTGTTGACTTCCTTATTATATGTATGAGAAGGTTCACAAGAGTACATTGTATACAGCAACAACTTTTTGTTCTTCCCAGAAAAGCAGAAGCAAGATTGCTTGTTGTCTTTGGGAGGCAGGGAAGGGGAAGAAAGGGAGAAACATTTGGAATACAAGGTTTTGCAAAGATGAATATCGAAAACTATTTTGGAATGTATTTGGCAAAATAAAAAGCTATTAAAATGAAAAAAGAAAATTTTAAAACAAAGGAAGTTTGAAGTTGAAAAGTTGGAAAATAACATGTAAAAGGAAATAAGATTCAATAGCAAACCTGTGAAAAAATTATTAAAAAGTAACTTGTTATGTATTGGTCAACCTACCATCTGGGAGAAGGGTAGAGGGAAAGAGGGGAAAAGTTGGAACAAAAGGTTTTGCAATTGTCAATGCTGAAAAATTATCCATGCATATATCTTGTAAATAAAAAGCTATAATAAAAAATTTTTAAAAAGTAACTTCTTAGACATTAATCCAAATAATGAAGACAAACGTGAAACAGAAGTTCCTTCATTCTCTGTAATAGTTAATAAAAGCTATATCTTGGATTTTATCTTGAAATTTCTAGTTAATTAAGCAGAACAGACATTTAAGAAAAAGGAGGACCTTGACCTATTTGGTTTCTCACTTTGCAAAGGTCTGAGGAATTCCTAGGTCAAAAGTGACAAAAAAAAAAAGAGAAAGAAGAGATTTTTTAAAAAGAAAAAGAAAAGAAAAGCATGTGTGAAAAGAAAAAACAAATGGACTTCAGACACAAACTAGAGAAGCATCCAAAAAACACAACACTGGCAAAATTATATGCAGCTGCAAGGATACAAGAGTGAGATAAATAATCGAAAAATGAATAAAGATGAGTATAAAGAGCACTGACCTTGGAATCAAAGACCAGAACTCAAATCCACAGTTCTCTCTATATAAACTTAGACAATTCATTTCATCTTGGCTTTGATTTCCTCATCTGTGAGATAAAACAGTTGGACTAGAAAATGTCTAAAATCTTTTCCAACTTTAATGTTCTGTTTCTGAAACATGCAGAATTATGGGCTTGACTTGAATATCTTTCTATAACTAAATATTCTTCTTAATGTATAATATCTGATCACAATCTGATTTATTAAATGATAAAATAATAATAAAAGCCTAAAATATGGCTTCTAAGATATTGTATATCTCATTTATGTATAGATGTTTTCTTGGATTATGGACAAAACATCATAGGATGAGGAAATATAAACTGGTTAAGATGTGAAGACATAAGATTATCATTGAAATCACAGATACCTTTAAATGTATTTTATGAGTATCTTCATTACCATACCATTTTCCCTATTGTCTGTCTTCACATTCTAGCTGTATTGCTTGTGTTTCTACAAAAATTTTAAATCTTATGTAACCAAAATGTCCATTTTGTCTTATATGACTCTTTCTATCCCATATTTGATCATGAATGAAACTTTGAACCGATAATGTTTTGTCCCAAATTATCCTTTGTTGGGACCCTGGATATACTAGAATCAGCCGGGATCAGGATAAGCAAAATTCTTTATTCTTGGTCTTTCCGGGTTGCAGTCAGGGGAGTAGATCTAGCAATCTCCACACCTCCTTCCTCTCTCTCCACAGCCAAGAGGATGAATCCTCCTCCTCTTCCTACTCCACCCACTGATCTCACTTCCCCTTCTTTGTCCACACTCACCTATGGAGCCATCACAGAATAGTCCAAACATGTGATAATAGAGAATTGTCCAACTGGTAATTAGCCTTAAGTGTTCCTTTATCCAAGTGCATCTGCTCAGTTCTAGCCCTCTACAATCCTTTAAAAAGCAAAAGGGAATATTAAATGATTTTCCCTCTCTTAAAAAAAAAAAAAAAAAGATACTAACGGAGTCAAGAGAATTATTAATTGGTGACATAGTAAAACTACCCTTCTTAACAATTCTACATGTCACACAACTTAGATTACTAACCATCCCCCAAACTTAGAATTCCAAATCTGGCTTGTGTATTTGAACAAGCATATACCTAGAAGCTACTCTTTCATGACATTCAACTCTCAGAATGATTGACTTAACCAGCTACTGAAACAAAGCTTCACTAATTTAAAAAAATTGCTAAGAAAATTAGAAAGAAAGTATGAAAAATATTAATTTTGGACTAATACCTCACAGTACCTACCACAATAAGCTCAACCTGGACCCAAGACTTAAATCATCATAAGTTATAGAAATGAAGGAGAAATTCTTTTCATACCTACAGAAGTATTTATACCCAAAAAAGGATAGAGAACATCACAGAAGATAAAATGGACAATTTTGATTGCATAAAATAAAAATTATTTTCACAAATAAAATCAAAATGGCTTCAATTAGAAGGAAAAGATATAATTGGGAAAAATCTTTGCAGAAATTTTCTCTGATAAGAATTTTCATTTCCAAGATATATAAAGAGCTCATTCAAGTACATAAAAATAAGAAACTTTCTCCAGTTGATAAATGGTCAGAGGATATGAATAAGCAGTTTTCAAAGGAAAACACACACACACACACACACACACACACACACACACACACACACACATAACAGTTTGACAAACAGTTAGATGGAAAAAATGCACCAAATTCATTAGGTTGTGAGCTCCTTTGGAACAGATAATGTATTTTGCCTCTTTATATCCCTCACACTTAGCATAGCACCTGACACATGGTAGGTATTTAATAAATGTTTATTGATTGACTGAAATCACTAATAACTAGAAAAATGTAAATTAAAGCAACTCTGACATTATATCTCATATCCATCATATTGACAAAATATGACAAAGAAGGAAAATAAATTTTAGAGGGATTAAAGAAAAACAGTTACATTATCCTACTCTGTGTTCTGGCCATTATGGAAAGTAATTTTGAACTATGCGCAAAAGTCATCAAACTGCACATATTCTTTGACTCAAAAATCCTGCTACTACTACTAGGTCTATATCCCAAAGAAATCAGAGAAAAGAAAAAGAACTCATAGGTATAAAAATATTTCTATCAACTCTTCTATGGTGGTAAGTAACTAAAAACTATGGCACTATCAACTGAGAAGTGGATAAAAAAAATTATATTAAACAAATATAATGGAATATTATTGCACCATAAGAAATGATACAAAGACAGCTTCAGACAACTGTCATTGTATTAACTGATAGAATAAAGTAGGCAGAATCAAGGGGACAAATTATACAAAAGAATTTTATAAAAATTAACAACCTTGGAAAAACTTTAAAATGTTTATCAACACAGTAATCAACCACAGTTTCAGAGACGCATAATGAAATATGCTACCAATGTTTTGATGAAGAAGTGATGGACTCAAGAAGCAGAATAAGACACACTTTTTTTTTTTTTTTGAAATGGCTGGTAGAAGTTTGCTTTGCTTGACCATATTGTTATGCATTTCATATAATTTTTTCCCCCTCCTAGTAAGGAGGAGAGTAGAAAGGAAAGAAAATAAATACATGTTAATTGGGGGATAGTGAAGCAAAATAAAAGTAGCACTTTTTAAAATCCTCATTTTCTTTCAAGGCTCAATTCTGGTGTCACCTTTCTTGAATAGGAGTGGTCCCTCATATTTGCAATCCCTTCCTTCCTCACCTATCCATAGAATACCTTGAAAGAAGCTTCAAGATAAACTTCAATCACCAAACACTTTCCTAATATCCTCAACTGATATGCCCTCTCTCCTAAATTTCTTTTATTCTCTCTTTATTGATTCTGTATATACATGCATAAATATCTATACCTATATCTACCTATATATATTAAATATTACTCCTTCTCTGCCCCATTAGAATGTAAGCTCCTTTACAGAAATTTTTTCATTATTTTCATATCCCTAGATATGAGATACTTTCAAAATTGTAGCTGGGTTTGGAATGAATTGAATTATACATTTAAAAAGTAAACTTTAAAAAGTATAATTTAAAAGTGGCAAGAAAAAAAGAGACAGGCAAACAAACACAGGAAATATTTGTCTGTTGGTGAGTTTCAATGCTGGCTTTATTTATTTATATGGAAGGTTACTTCATCAGTTAGAATTTTCTTAGAACTCTTTCTTCTAAGTTCAAAGCATAATACCAAGAAGACATTTCAAAAACTCAAAGTCTCTTCTCAATTCTTAAAAAGTTTTTTCAATGATACTTCACCATCTGTTATTCATGAAAAGTTTCTAAAGATCCTCAACACCTACAGTGTAATTGCTAAATTGGAGAACCAAGATCATAATTTTACAAATACAAATACAATATTGAAAACAGAAAAATAACTTTTAATTTTTAAAAACTGGTAAAATATGATTATAAAGAAACTAATCTTTAATACCAGATTTGAACAATTTTAGATAGAAAGTGAACTGTGGAATAAATGAAAAGATTGCTATCACTCTGAAGCTGATATATAAGCATGTCACAACGTATGTGGTTTGATGTTTTTAAAAACAGGAAAAAAACAATTATTCTTTTTTCCCCTTTAATCTCTTTTAATATTATTTTATATTTTTCAATTACATGTAGATATTTTTCTATTTTTTTGTTTAGATTTTTCAGCTCCAAAATTTTCTCTCTCTCTCCCTTCTTCCTCCCCCCCCCCCGCAAGTGATAAGATGCAAACTCTTAATGAATTAAAAACATATTTCAACCAGTAAAAAGCTTTCAGCTAAGTATGTAAAGTTTTGAATCAAAATGTCTTTGAAAACCTTACTAAAAAATGAAATGGCTAGGAGAAAGGAAAGGTGAGGGAATTTGGATAAGTTACTTTGTGATGTTCTGAGAGCATTCTATAAAAGAGCAGACCAGATCAGGGGAGTATCCAGCAATTTAATGGCTAGAGCTGCCACAGGGAAGATGATTCTAGATAAAGTTTCAATTAGTATTGGTATAGAAACTGGCATACTAAGAGACTTTGGAATCTAGCGCTTATTTTTACAGAGATAGAACAGCCATAACTTTGCAGTTATACTCCCAAAAGCCAAAAATAGAATTGGAGCATTGTCCCCAACAAAAGTCTCCCCAGATTATACATACATACATATACATATATACATATGTATATATCTATATATCTATATTTATATATAGTATAGCTATATGTAAGTTTGTATATGTATATATAAAATACTTATTATAAAGTTACATATACACATAAGTATATTTGTTTATATGCTTATAGTGTTATTCCTTCCACATCAGAGATTAAGGGATCGATGCCCTATAAGCTAGAAAACACACAAAAAAAATTTTGGGCATCTCTTTGTACCAGAAAAGAGGCTTGAATTTTTAAATTTTTCTGTCATGATTATAGTATTTTATTATAAAATTTTAGTTAATCATCTTTGAGTTTCTAAACTTTTCTGTATCATCTATTATCTTCACATGTTATCTGCAGCTTCTTCAAAACTCCCAAGTCCCATTTACAATAATTTCTTATGCCAAACTATTAAAATCATGATAGGGAAAGTTGCAATGTGGAAGGAATAACTGTATAAGTGTAGTTTGTAGATATGCATAGATGTTAGATAAATACATAAATACACACACACACACACATTAAAAGCTCAGAAATACTGCAAATTGTGGCTTAAATACCAAAAAGATTTGTCCAACTATCAGGAAAACCCTGGATTTTTAGCCTTTATCTTTTAGATAAAGAGAAAACAATGTATACATAGGAAGAGATTTAGAAATTTTGTCTACTTCTTGGGAGAGAAAACTAGGGGATAATTGGGGGAAGGGACTTTCAAAAGATATAGAGATTAAGATTACAAAGGGCTGGTGAACAGATAAGGGAGGCTTTGAGGGTGACTAAAATAAGGAATAAGTGGCTAGGGGGAAAAGATAACTGGGATAAAGTAAAAAGGGAAGCTGAAAAGGAAAGTAATGAGTAAAAAAAACGAGCTGGGGAAAATTTCACAAATTGTTGTGTCACAGTTCCATTTTAATGTTCTGACCCAGTTTCCCTAACTGTTCTATTCAGTAACTTTGTCTCAGGTTATAATCATTCCCTCTTAATGTTAGGATAAAGGTCTTATCTCTTGGACCTTAGGCTATAGTCATTCCCTCTTAATGTTTGATGGGATAAAGATCTTTATACATTTTAGACATTATTAGAATATCAGGAACCTCTCCAGTACCTTCCTCCATTATGTCATCTTAGGTGCCTGCCTCCATTATGTCATCCTCATCCTAGATTCCTCCCCCCATTAAGTCATCCCCATCCAGGCACCCGCCCAATTACGTCATTGGTCTTGTAACCCTATAAAAGCATCTTGTATTTGATATTCACGGCTGGATTCATTCAGCCCTGGGATCAAACCTTGGATTCATTTGGTCCCAGTAAATCTCTCTCATTTAATAAATTATTGAATTGTTCTTTAATCTCTATCTTGCTCAGTTTCTCCAGCATTACAAAATAATAACTTTGAATGTAAATTTTAAAAATTACAAAATTCATTTAAAAAAAACCCCAAAAGCCAAGAATGTCAAAGAAAATAATGAAAAAAATATAAAGGAAGGACATTTAGAGGAGCAGATTTTAAACTTTAAAATTTTAAATAAGGCAGTAATTATCAAAACTATCTGGCACTGGTGAAGAAATAGAAAGCTAAATCAATGGAATAAACATAATCTTCTAATTGACAAGCATAAAGACTTAAGATTTGGGGATAAGAATTCATGTTTTAACAAAAATTGTTGAGAAAACTGGAAAGCAGTATAGCAGAAACTTGGGTAAAGACCATTTATCATAATAATGTCAAAATGGATACATGACCTAGATGCAAAGAGAGATTTTACAAGAAAATTAGAAAAACATGGAACAATATTACCTATCAAATTTACTGAAAGGCAACTCATTTGTGAATAAATAAGAGATATTGAGCAAAATTAGATGTAAAATGAATAATTCTGATTAAGTTAAATTTAAAACATTTTGTAAAGAAAAATAAAACAAATGTGGCCAAAATCAGAAAGCAAATAAAGGAACAAAATTTAAATAGAAAATGTAGCAGATAACCATCTTATATCTCAAATATAAAAAGAACTTTGTCAAATCTATAAGAATGAGTCATAACAAAGGATAAAAAAAGGCATATTTTCAATGAAGAAATTTAAACGACTTATAGTCATTTGGGGAAAAAAAGTGTTCTATTTCATTGTTGATTAGAGAAATGCAAATTAAAATAATTTTGTGATATCTTTTTATACTTACCAGGCTGGCTAACATTAAAGAAAGGGTAAGTGACAAATATTGGAGAGGATATGGAAAATTCAGGCCACTAATTCATTGTAGGTAGAATGGTGAACTGATCTAACATTTCGGAGAGCAATCTGGAATTATATCTAAAGAATTATTAAACTGCTTCTACTCTTTGCAATACCACCACTAGGGGAAAAGGAAAAGAACCTATACATTAAAAATTATTTATTGCAGCTCTCTTTGTGGTGGCAAAGAACTGAAAATTGTGGGGATGCCCATCAATTGGAGAATGTCTGAACAAATTATGCTATATGATTGTGATGAAATATCACTGTGCCAAAGGAAACAATGACCTCTATGATCTTAGAAAAACATGGGGAAAACTTATAAGAAATAAGGAAATTGACAGGCTTTTGAAGACCATTCTCTATAGCAGGCTACATCTCCACAATTCCACAACTGATGGATATTATAGAAAATATAAGCTTTTGCTCTGTTTAGTATTTGTGGATTTACAAAATTTAAAATTAGTCAACGAAACAGAATGAAATTTTAGAGATTCTTACAACAAACTATCTACCAAAATAGAGGTGAAAAACACCTTCTGAGTACAAGCCAAAAAACATTAAAATGTAATTACTATATGATTTTTATGTGTTGAAATGTGAATAAAAAAGAAATATATAAACATATATGGTTTTTCCAAGTCAATATTCAGCCCACAGAGATTCTCATGTATGGTTTAGCAGTGTCATTTCTATTTGAGTTTAACTATATTAAAGGATCCAGTCCAGCTGTAGCAATGAGGATTCTTTTAGTGACTGTATTTGGAAGTTTGAGTCTTCCCTTCCCAGGGGTCAAAGTGATGAATGGAGAGTGTGCCCACAGGTGGTAGGGGGAAATGTTTGTAACTTCTGTACTGATTATATCTTTGAAATAAACAGCCCTTTGTAAAAATTTAGAAAAAATACAATGTCATAGATCAATTTATCAAAGTCAAATAGAAAGATTAAGGGCTACATATTGACTTGGAAAAGCACAAATTTTTATTATGTATCTTATTGCCTTTATTTTGTTAAATAAAGCACAATTACATTTTAATCTATTTGAGTTATATTCAGGCTGTGAGTTAGATTCCTTTACAACAACTTATCCCTACTAAAGATGATGTTGAGATAAAAGGGGAGAAATGAAATTTACCTGATAATATTTGTTGTATCTTTAAAAGGAATAGCAAGTTGTGTACATGGTAGATTTGCAGTTTCATATGCAATCATCTTTTTATTATTATTATTATTATTATTATTATACTATCCACAAGTTAAAAATAAATTTAAAGAAAAAGGTCAAAAGGAAAATGTCCCAAAAGAAGAAAATGCTCCTTCTTGGTGATGTGTTGTAATTGTACAAATATAATCAAGCCAGGTTAATTTTTTCCCCCAGCATGCCTTTATTTTGATCTACTGGCATCATGTTTCAATCATTCATCACAACATGGCAATGACCTTGAGTTTTGAAAGCCGTATTAGCAGAATGTAAATGTAAGCAAGTCTTTCCATTCTAAGAAAGGGACTGAATAGAGCCTGGCAACAAAGTTTTTGCTTGCCATCATAGGACCATTTGAATTAAGCTTAAGAAAGGTCACACAATAATGCATATTTTCAGTCACAATTTGTGCAATAATCAATTGTAGCCAGAATCAATTCAGAGAATACATGGATGAAAATATTATTCTTTGACATATTTTTATTTCATTATTTTTTTGCCCCTGTCACTTCTAATTTGGGGGGGGGGCTTTTGATAGTGGGGAAAGAGTTGATAACTTCCTAAAAGGCAAATCATTTTTGTTGGGGATGGAGGAAGGAAAGGAGAAGGAAGAAAGGCCAAAAAAACAGATCAAAACATCAAGAGGGCAGAAATTAGGACATCCCCAGAAACAGTAAGGCCATAGCAGTAGTTAGGTGGCATAATGGGTAGAGTTAGATTTGGTGTCAGAAACACCTGAGTTCTAATCCTGCCTCAAAGAATTAACTATATAGATTTAGGTAAATTAGTTAATAGGTAAACCGAGCTTCAATTACCTCATATCTCTCAATGTTGTTGAGAATCTGACATAAAATATGCAGAATACTCTGCCCATCTTAAAGTACTGTGTGAGGAAGATTGGTTAGTGTAGTGGATAGAAAGCTAAACTTGGGATCAAGAAAATCACAACAAAGATTCAGAAATAAAGAGAACTTTAGAAATCATCCAATCTTAACATTCTCATTTTACAGATCAGTAAGCTGAGGCAAATAGAGGTTGCGTGCTCTATTTCCAGGGTCATATAGCTAATATATGTTTGAGGCAGAATTTGTAACCTAGTTTTCTGGACTCCAAGTCTTGCAACACAGCCTTGCAGCCACCATCACCATCACCATCACCATCACCTTTACCACCGTCTCTCTCTCCTCCTTCCACAAAGATAACTTGAGCACATCACTTAAAAGTTCCAAATTTCATTCTGTACTCTGTTAAATGAAGATATTTATAGTATTCCTTTCACAGAGTTGTTTATTAGGTTCAAACCTTAAAGCATTAAATACAGAGTACCCAAAAAGTTCTTTAATAAAAGTTCTTTATCTTAATAGCATAAAATAACTATAAGACTTTGGGGATCCCTTGAATAGAATATCAATTATTGCTATTATTATCTCTGCTGGAAAAGCCAAAACTGTGAGAATAGCATATGGTTTATGTAAGAGACAAGTGACATGGAAAAGAATAAATATACAGGAGGAGGACAATTTAGTATTTGAGGAAATGAGAGAGGGTGGATGTAGAAATCCATTTCCATAGTCTTTTCAAAGTACCACTTAAACCTCTAGGGTGATTGTAACTCCTAAACTATAGAAACATTTCATTTTAATCAGATTTTATTACAAAATTTAACATTTGTAAATAAGTTTTGTTTATTCTTATTAAATACACAATTGTTTGAGCTGATAGGAATAAGCTGTCTTATAATGGATAAATCCCTACTCTTTCTCTGATCTGCTAAAGTATTTTGGACATGTCAACAAATTTCTCTCTATACTTTAATTCATTTATAAAATGCATGCTAAAATGTGATGGAAAATGATGGTAAGAAGTATACAATATTTTGGCTCCATTTCAAAAAAATGCACTATTTTTTGAGATGGATATGAAGAAGTGATAGAAAATTCTGCATCTGTGGTTTTATCTGTGCTGTTCTCTAGAAGTGAGTCATAGAAAAATATAGTCTTTGAAGAATTAGAAATACACCTTATAAAAAAGAAAGAACCTTGAAGAAGAATTTAAATAAAGTATGTCAGCATGGACTTGAATGAGTAAAAAGAACATGAGCTGATAACATGGCAAAAATTCAGAGACAACAGGAGAGTAAACTAAGACAAAGGTGTTATCTTCAAAATATGAGGAGGAGAGAAGATTTCCTAGCTTAATTGTTATACCCTCACACACCTGTGATGAATTTATGGGAGGACATCTATAAGAGTCACTTAAGATCTATAAACATGGATGAGTTGCAGACTCCATGATTGGAAGGAAAATCCTTATCGTATAATTCCTATATCCATTTGAATAATTTTCTTTGGTAACAAAAGCTAATAACAGCTGATCAAATAAAATGACATATCTAAAATATATGTAAACCTTAAAGCTCTATATAAATGCTAAGTATTTGTAACCATTTCTAGGATTTCTATATTTTGCTTGCATAAGAAGGAATTGAATAAATGTTTGTTATATGAATTAAAAAGTGAAAGAAATCTCAATGCCATACTTCTCTAGTCCATTGTTCTGCATAAAGAACCTTCTACCATTCCACATGTCATTATACTTTCCTTATAATACCAAGTTTTCCAACCTCAAGAATGATTACCTGCTTTAAGAAGTCAAATATAGTATTAAGAATTCACTAAAAATCTTCAAGGTAAGATTTTCTTTTATGATTAATGTCTTGGAAGCAACTTTTAAAATTTCATCCTCTTTGGAGCTTTCCACAATTCCTCTGCTACAAAAAAAATAAGCCCTGCTCTTCTCATCCCTCTATCCCCTCTCCCGCTCAAATGCTGGAGCACCATCAATCATAGCCCTCCTACACCCAGAGTGTCTCCGGCTATTGAAAACACTTGCCAGGAGACAGATGTTATGTACAAATATTAGTCACTGCACAGAGAGAGGAAGAAGCAAACAACTAAACCCATAATGAACTTTAGCAACCACAAAGGGGAAAACAGGTTGCTAATTCACCAGCTTTTCATGTGATGACATATGGCTTGTCCACAGAGAAAATATTTCTCAACAGCAAGCTTCCCTCCCACCTTCTCCCGGGCCAGATGGGAGGAGAGCAGAGTAAAGACAAATGGACAGACATGGCGGTGGCTCAAGAGCAAATGCAGCTTTCAGCTGGCAAGGAATAGATTTGGCAGCCTCATCTCTAGGATCAGAGACCATTCTGTCTTCCAGGCAGACAGAGCAAAGCACTGGTGATCCTGTGTGGAGTCTTCCCCTTGAGAGCCAAGTCACTCAATCAGTCTCATCCAGTTTTCTAGCCCCAGGTACAGAGCCTCCAAATATAAGAGATCCTCCTTGAAACACAAATATAATCAGAGATGAAATCTGACTACGTGCAATCTGCTTTGAGCAGGCAATTGTTTTTTGTTTTTTTTTTAAGTAAGTCTAACATCAAAAGGAAGAAACATAATTAGAAATTCCCTTATCTACAGCAAATTCAGTGTAAGTGGTGAGAGAGAGAAAAATGTCAAGATGGCCCAAGACCACTGACAACCCATGTGGGTCCAATCCCCCAGGTCTGGTGGTATGATTTGAGCAGTCCTCTCTCATTTGCCACAGACATGCTAGTATATGGTAATAGAGGAAGGAGAAAGCCTCAGAGCAAGGTGACCACAGTCTCCATGGGGCACGATGACCTGATGTCAAGTAAGGAAAGAGAATGTACTTTCCCTGCCCCCACATGAGACTAATGGAGGATGAAAGACAGAGGTATGAAAGGCAAAGGGAAGGAAACACGTATGAACCTTGGATCAAGACTTAGTCACACTGTCCTAGTTATAGCTCTGACAAAAAGATTATATAAGCTAAAACAAAAAAGGAGACACTTTTCTTAAACTCTTAATGACTCAGTTTTCTTTCTCATAGTAGTCTTTGATCACCTTGAAAGCTAGAAATAGGCACAGATATTTGATTTAATTTAAGTTCAAGATTCTGAACTGTTAACACTTTGGGCTTCTTATAATATCTGTAACGAAGAATAATTATTAGTTTAGTTTGTATAGGAACCTTAAGATGATATATTTAAAACCAGAAGGAATTTTAAAAGTTATTCAGTCCAAAACCATTTTACAGATGAGAAAATTGAGGTTCAGTCAGAGAAAATAATCATATTTTGTAGTCACATGGTTAGCAAGCCTAAGAGATTTCAAGCCTATTTCCACGTGACCCCATACTGTCTTAAAGAAATCTGGGTTTGTCCATGCAATTCTATTCAAAAAGCAAGTATTTTGCAGGTACTGTGTTTAAGGTTGCATGGTATGGTGAGTAAAGAGCCAGATTGGAATGCAGGAAGCTAGAAAGTCCTAGAGCCTATTCCACTGACACATTCTGGCTATGGAGTCCTGGTCAAATCACAACCTCTCAGCTTCTTAAGTTGTGGTTTACAACCCCATGTGGGATCTTAAAACTGAATTGAGGTTCACAAAATTGTGATTTATTATCATTAAATGTTTGGTTTGTATACCTATTTTATAGTTATGTAAAATTTCTCAAGTGAAAAGAAAAAGTTTAAGAAACTCTGCTCTAGGAAACTCTCTAAGACTCTAACTTAGAAAGTACAGATCTGAATTGGCAGTGGGAGTTTCCTCTCTTGTGAGTTCTCTTTAACCAATAAAATTACAAGTCCAATATCCATCCTTTTCCCCAAGCCTATGTGCAAAGCTCTGAGTTACAGGTGCTAGGATATAATGATAAAACAGGAAACATGTCCCTTCCCTCAAGGAGTTGATCCTGTCTTGGAGGTTTACCACATGTGCCCAGACAAATAAATGCAAGATCCTTGGAGAAGAAAAGGAACATTTATAAGTAAAGAGATTAAAAAAATAAAAGTTGGCACCCAAGCTGAATCTTAAATATAGTTACACATTCTGAGGGATTAAAAGGGAGGAAAGAGTAGTTCCAAGCATAATGGACAGCATATGCAAAAAAAAAAAAAAAAAAAAAGGAGAGAGATAAGAGATGAAATATGAAACATCAAGTTCAGGAACAGCAATTAGTCCATTTGATTGTAAAACGCAAGGATGAGAATAATGGAAAAATAAGTCTATAGAACTGACTCTGTGCTATCTATAGTGAATGATAGACATGAAGGATTTACTCTCAAGTGTTTATGGATACCTGATAATGGATACTGTCAACATGTAGCAATATACCTATCAGTATAACACTCCCTGCACATGAGAAGGTATCTTGAGCCAAAGAATAATCACCAACTTATAGCAGGTCATAGTGGAAAGATCTCAGTTAGTAGCTATGAGTATGGCAATATTGCCTCTATGATAATAATAACGACTATCATTATATTCCATCATCCCATTCTTCTCATCTTTTTTTATGGAATTCATCCAAACTTGTCCTGAAACAAGTTTTTTTTGCTGCAATTATTATTTAGTATTTAATTGTTCTGTGGAATATTGCCCAAGTGGATAAAATAAATGCCTTTTTAATTAAAATACAGAGATGTAAACTCATCCCTTGCAGACTCACTGAAAATAGCTTGTGTATAACCATAATAGGATTCAGGAAAATAGGGATAACATGCATCCTAGTCTATTTCCATATGATTTTGAGCTACTGTGAGATTCTTTATTCCATGTACTATAATATTTAGTATAGTGGCATCTATTAAAAACATTCTCAACTTTTATGTATCATTGTTATATCTAGATAGTTATGGACAATAGTTCAGTCTCTCATAATGCTCCAGTTACAGTAATTTGATTTAAAAAAGATATTAATAAAATTTATTCTTAAAAAGAAAGTTAGGAATAGTTGTCCATCTGAGAAGAAGTTAGTAAAGTGCTTTGCTAGCAACTGATGTGCCACTGGGGAAGTTCATGAACCAGTAATTATAGATCTTCTCCAACCCCATCATTTTCCAGTTTTGCTAAGGACCTGAGTTTCATATATTTCTCTTTACATAATTTATCTATCGCTCATTAAATCAACACTATGCAAGCTTTCTGTTTCTCATTTGAACCAATCTGCATTTTCATAGTGACCATATAATTCAATCAGAAATTTCCATATTCTTATTCAAGAGTCTCTCTCAATTCTCATTTTTTGAATAAATTTTATGACTGATATTGAATTGTTTTCTTTGTGAAATTTGGTGTTTTTATTTTTGAGGGGGGAAGGGTGTTATTTTGTTTTTTGCCACTGCTTTAATTGTTTATATCCTTAGCCCTTTCTTTTGCTTTTGCTTTTCCTTTTTTTCCTTTTTTTCAATTCTTTTTTGTTTTCAATGTTTTGCTTTTTTCTTTAGCTTTCAATGATTAATTAAGAGATCCATCACTTCTGATAAACTTTTGTTTTCCAAATTCCATTCTACATTTCTTTTGTTGGTTGTTGTTGACTTAAATTGAGAAATATGTTATTGAAGTTTTCTATTGTATATATCAGCTTGATATTGTTTGATATTTCTATGTCTCTCCTTGGATTTTCATTAGTTTTTTCAAATCACCTTACTATCATCATCATTATCTTTTCTTCAATTGCAAGTATTGCTAGAACAAATCATTATCCTATAAATATTTTTTATAACTAATGTTTAGCAGACTATTACATCCCCTTTTGGATCACTGCCTTGTTGTGGCAAAGGATCTGCATAACTCAATGAAACTGTGCTATACTCAGTCAGTGAAAATAAGACCTGGAGTTAAGCATGGCTCACTCAGATCATGAGCTTTTTATTGCAAAATTCAGACTTCATTTAAAGAAAGTAGGGAAAACCATCAAATCACATAAGTATGACCTAAATAACATCCCTAATGACTATGAAGTGGAAGTGATGAATAGATTTAGAGGAATAGATATGGCAGACGATCTGAAGAACTATGGCCAGAGGTTCAAAATATTGTACAAGATACAGTAATAAAAACATTTTGAAGAAAAAGAGCAAGGAAGCAATATGAATGTCTGATGAGGTTTTACAAATAATTGAGGAAATAGGAAAGGAGAAAGGGAAAGCTAGGCTCAATCTAATGCAGAATTCCAGAGAATAACAAGGAGAAATAAAGTTTTCTTAAATGAGATGCAAAGAAATATCTAAAAAGAGTACTTTGGGAAAAATAAGAGATCTTTTCAAGAAAATTAGAGTATTCAGGGAAAATTTCATGCAAAAATGGGCATGATAAAAGACCCTAAAATTCATAGATACTTAACAATAGAAGAATTTAAGAAGGAGTGGCAAGAATACATGGAAGATTTATACCAAAAAAAGGATATATATATATATATATATATATATATATCCTTAACATCATTGATAACCACTATGGTGTGTTACTGAATTAGAGTCAGAAATCCTGAAGAATAAAGTCAAGGGGACCTTAAACTAGCAGAAATGATTGGCTTCCAGCTGAGCTATTTAAAATCCTAAATTGTGATGCTCTAAAAGTATTATAGTTTGGAAAATTTTGCAATGATCATTGGATTGGAAATGATCAGTTTATATCCCAATCCTATAGAAGGATAATGACAAAGAACATTCAAATTACTGAACAGATTATGCTCATCCTACATGCCAGCAATGGTTAAGACTCTGCAAGCTAAGTTTCAGCAATATGTGAACTGATGATTATCGGAAGAGCAAGCTGGTTTTTGAAGAGGCAGAGAACTAGAAATCAAATTGCCAACATTCACTAAATTATGGAAAAGGTAAGATAGTTCTAGGGGGAAAATCTACTTTGGCTTCATCGACTATGATACAGTCTTTGAGTAGATTAAGTCAAAATATGTCAACTTCTCAAACACATGAGAGTATCAGCTCATTTTACCCATCTTCTGAACAACCTGTATGTGGGACAAGAAGAAATAGGTAGTGTTTGGATTACAAGAGCTGGAGGAGATTCAGAGCTCCCAAGAAACCTGCACACAAAGGAAAAGATTTTACAGATCTCCTCCCAGAGAAGGATTATAATTGAGCAGACAACCGGACCCTCACAATTCAAGAACTTTACATATTGGCACCCAACGTGGGGCAAGGACTTTTGCTGACAAGGACTTATTCTGAGCCTTTCAGAGGAGCTAGACCAGACCATCGCAAGGTAGAATTGAATATAGAATAGAATAGAATTGGTTTAAGATAAGAAAAGGAATACAACAAGGTTTTATGTTGTCATTTTATTTATTTAACTTTCATACAGAGCATATCACACTAAATGCTAAGTTGGATTAATCAAAAAACAGAATTAAGGTTTCTGGGAAAAATCAACAACCTCAACTATGCAGACAATACCATAGACAGAAAGTGAAGAGGAATTAAGAAGCTTTTTGATGAGAGTAAAAAAAAGCTGGCTTGAAGCTTTACCTTAAAAAATAATTAAGATATTGGCAACTGTGGTCCCATTACTTCCTGGAAAATAAAGGGAGAAGGGGCAGCTTGATGGAGTACCAGTTCTGAAATCGGGAAGCCCTGACTTTGAATTCAGTCTTAGACACCACATCCTAGCTGTGTGACCCTGGGCAAGTCATTTAACCCCAATTGCCTTGCAAAAAGAAATAAAAAGAAAAGAAATGGAGATTTTGTATTCTTAGGCTCAAAGATCATTAAGTAATGAAATTAAAAGAAGTTTGTTCCTTAGAATGAAAACTGTGGTACTTCTGGAGAACAAAAGCAGAAACATCACATTGCAGACAAAGTCCATATAGTCAAAACTATGGTTTTTCCAGTAGCAATGTATGACTATGAAAGTTGGAATACAAAAAAAAAAGGAAAAAAGAAAAACTGAGTTCTTACAGAACTGATGCTTTTGAATTGTGGTTCCAGAGAAGGCTTTTGAGAATTCCTGAGATAACAAGGAGATAAAATGGGTCAACACTTAAATTAATTTGTTCTATTCAGGATCAAATGCTGAAACTGAAACTTAAATACTTTGGCTACAAAATGAGTAGACAAGACTCATTGGAAAAGACCCTGTTTCTGAGAAACATTGAAGGCAAAAGGAAAAAGGAATAGCAGAAGATAAGATAAATACAGTGTCATAGAAACAAAGAACATAATCTTGGACAAACTTTGGGAGATGGTGCAGGATAGAAGGGCCTAAGATATAGAACATTGGGTCACAAAGAATTAGACATAATTAAATGACTAAACAACAAAAACCATTGTGGTAGTGGATAAAATAAGTATTTTAATTAAATCAAAGTGTTGGGATAAAAACCTGATCTTTTAAAACTTTACTAAAAAGTATCTTTGGTATAACTCCAAAGATGATTAAAAGAGATGATAATGGTGTTAATAAATACTTCATCCTACTCCTGAAAGATTTGGGGACTTTTCATCATTTCTTTAAATTTTTACATTTATTAGTTTTATTATTATTTTCATGATCATTATTATTATAACCTTCCACCTTGAGTGCCAATATGTTGTATGGCCAACAGGAACTTAATAAATGTTTGTTTAATTGAATTGAATATGTTTCTCCTAGGAGCAGAAAGTACTATTTATAGTCAAAAGGAGTTTTCAGTGAGATCTACCAATGAGATAGACAATAACTGAATATTCAGATTAAAAGGTCCATATTATTCGGAAGTGTCTAGTTCTCTTCATCTCATTCTTTAGAGAAGAAAGTCAAACTCCATTATCTATTGAACATTTATGGAGAAGGAAGGTTTCAACTTATATTTTTTACACTGAGCAGAGAGAGAATAATAATTTGCTCTTAAAGCCCTGGTGAGGTTGGAGATTCTGAAAATCTAGGTACAAAGAAAATTAGAGAGAATTTTAATTGTAACAAAATGCCTTAAATTTCCTAGAAAATGGTATCACTTGAAAAAAATAGTTTATACAAATCATATCAATTTATCTTCCACAGAACCATAATTAGGGAGGGACAACTGAATCTTTTTCCCAGATCAATGAAATTTTAAAAGCACAAAAATTGGCACCTACCTACCTTCAGAAAATTAGGATGAGATGAGGGGAACATGAATCCAGACAAAGACACTAGTAGTTCTTGTGGTCTGTCCTTCATTCTCAAAGAAGTCCATAACATCAAGAAGAAGCATTAGTATGGATATGAGAAAGTGGGTCCTTTGGGGATTCCTCCACCATATTTCCTCTGATGCTTATGGAGGGCAGCCTGTCTCTCTCTCTCTCTCTCTCTCTCTCTCTCTCTCTCTCTCTCTCTCTCTCTCTCTCTCTCTCTCTCTCTCTCTCTCTCTCTCTCTCTCTCTCTCCTCTGGTACAATGGGGAATGGCTGAACAAGCAATACTATTACTTACATACACACACACATACACACACCATCAAAGTGAATAATTCTAGCATTGCCTCCCCTCCTATGCTATTTAGAAAAGATCCTCACAAAAACCTCTCTAGAAAAATTGAATAAACACAAAAGTCTGAGGTACCTTTCAATTCTGGAATTTTATTTCCTAGCCTCCTTCTTGTTCAGCTGAATTTTTCTTAATTACTACTTATGTTATTTTCACATCACAAATTACAAAGTTGGTATAAGAATGTTCTTAATGTTCTAATGTCTCTTTTCTTCTTTCTTGACCAAGACACTAAAATTGTCAGTTATGGTTTTGTTTTTCTTCATTTAGATTCCAAATTTCTTGAGGATTGAGAAATTTCCTCTTATTTTTACAGTACTTAGAACAGTAATTTGTACAATCCATGAGAGAGATGATTAATGAGTTTGATGGTGATGAGTGATGAGCTACAAAAGAAGCCATTATAAAACCCTTTAAATCAGTTACATATTAAAATTTTAAAAAGCAAATTCTTCAGAGCAAGAATTATATGGTGGAAACAATGATGAATTTAAAATCAAAGGATCTACATTCTGATCGCTTACTCCAATGAACTATTTGATTTGTGGTCCTCAATTTTTTTATCTGTAAATTTAAGGGATGGATTAAATGATCTCTGAGGTCCTGTTATAATTCTTTGGAAAGGTACAGCTTGTACAAGTAAAAAAGTACAAGAGCTTTGATAGCTTTCCAAAAGATCGTTTCAAAATGGGAATCAACAATGCTTAGATCAATAAGAGGAAAGGTGAGGGTGGAAATGAGAATAGCAGTCCACCCCACCCACTCTTGAATCATCACAAGCAACAACTGCCTTTCAGATCAAAACCATCCTAATACACACTTTCTGTGAATCTGTTGTTCTAGAAACATTTCAAATAGGCACTAGAGCTTGAAAGTCCAATGAAAAATTCCAGATGCATTTCAAGCAGGTAGCTTTTCTTATTTAATTTGTTCAGGATGTCTCCAATTTTCAAATTATAGGTACAGTATTATGGCTTCCCTATAATACAATTCACCCACCTTATCCCACCCAGAAAGTATAACCATAACTGGTTTTACAAAGTCCAACAGTTCTCTAATTGACCTAAATATTTTTACAAGTATTTTTGTTTGTTTGTTTTTAAATAGAGACTGGACAGTAAAGAACAAAGAGCTTAGAGTCAGGAGAGATCTATATTTGAGTCTTACTTCTGAAATAAATTGTGTGACCATGGGCAAGTCATTTCACCTAAAATTACAGAGCCATAGATCTAGACCGAGAAATGATCTCAGAAGTCATCTTGTCTCTGATTCCATTTCCCCAATATTAAAATTGAAGATAATAATAACCTGACGTTTTTACCTTACATATTTGCTATAAGGCTCGATAGAAAACATATACTAGCTATTTCAAAAGTCTCAGTGGAGTTTAGATTTTAATAGATGAAAACCACCATATTTTTGCAACACCCTGAAACACATACTATAAAAATCTTAAATAGTAAATAAGTGTCAAATATTTTTTAGATAATTTTATACTAAAAATGGAGATATTAAATAATCAGATTTCTCTTATTTGGTTCAGCAATTTCAGGAAAACAGACTTCAGAAAATTCAAATCTTTGTAGGGAGAGGGAAAGAAAACAGGACTAGTATAAGAATAGTTTCCTATGTTATAATAGGTTCTTCCCATTTTTAGATCACTCTCAAAAATGTACAGATAAGTGGGAAGATGTAAAAAAAAAAAGTGAAAAATCAGAAAAGGGCGTGGCAGCTTTGGCTTTCTAGAAAATTTGCTTCATTTTCTGTAGTTTTAATAAGCATTTATTAAGTACATGCTATGTATTAAGCACTTTCATATATATATATATATAATTTAGGAAAGAGAAAGAAACCTTTTGACTTGGATCAAAATAGAAGGTCATTACTAATTACATCATCCTATTATTTTTCAGCAATTAAGAACTTTCTACTGCTTCATGGAAAAATGCAAATCTTCCTACAGATACCCCTAGTACTTGGAATTATAAGAGAATTGACCTTCCATTAACCCCTCAAGTCAAACTCAGTTCTGAGGTCAACCTCATCCTTCCTACCTTAGGGATCAGGTGAAAAACAACCATGGCAACTAGTCTTTTCATTTTAAAGATGCTTCTAAACATTCTCTTCTCTTTTTCTTTCTGGCTAACATCCTAATTATCTCAAGGCTCAAGGAGAACTTCTCCCTGGACTGATCAGAGAGAAGAAAGCTGGACATTGTTTCAGATTTGTTAAAGAAAGACTATCTTAGTCTTAGTTAAAGAAAGAGTCCCACTTTCTTCCCCATCGAAGAGACAAAAAATAAGATATTATTTATAAATGCGAAGTTATGTAAAACATAGTTCTATATTAGCCATATTACAAAAAAATCAATAAAAATAAAATGAAAAAATTATGTTCCAATATGTCCTCAGACTCTATCAGTTCTCTTTCTAGAGACAGATATCTTTTTTTATCAATTAAAGATTTTTATTTACAAAACATATGTCTGGGTAATTTTTTAACACTGACCCTTTCAAAACCTTCTGTTCCAAATTTTCCCCTCCTTCCTCCAGCCCCTCCCCTAGATGGCAGGTAGTCCAATACATTAAATATGTTAAAATATATGTTAAATCCATCATATGTATATATATATATATATATGCAATTTTTTAGATAATTTCTTGATATTTCTAAAAAAGGGATGGGAGAGAAGGGTCTCCTTCCATACCGGAATAATGCTTTGCACATAGCAAGTTCCTATTTCATGAAACTCAATTGAATAATTAAATATAAGATCATAACATAGTGCATCTAGATACTGAAGGAACCTCAAAACTGGCCAAACCAACCCCCTTCATTTTAGCAAGTGAATAAACTGAGGCATAGGGAGATTAGATGACTTGCCTGAGAATACATAAGTGATAAATAAAATATATGAGTCCTCTGAATACAAAGTCAGCATGCTTTCAAGAGAATTAATATTTCTATGCATCCAAGAAAAATAGGTCAAATTCTTTTCACCAGGCAATAGAAGAAGAAATGTGATTTTCTAAAAAAAAAATTAATATGTTTTAACTACTATTGTAACATTTTGATTCTTATGACCATTAAGGTCAATGAGTTAAACCACTTCTATAACACTTAAAACTATGATATAAAAAAGAATAAGGGGTCTCACAATTCCTCAAACTCCTAAAGATCCTTGACTAAATAAGTAACAAGATGAGTTTTTTCACAAGTAAGTACCTTGCAGTCCTTTATGTTCTATTATGGAGATTATTGCATTACAACCATTACTGGTTTCAACTAAGCATGGATGACAATCCAAATCCACCATGAAAATCATCTTGATATATGTTTGTATTAAAAAAGAAAGGGATAAAAAACCTTTTAGAGTTTCTAGAACTATTAGAGAAGAAGTTGACAACTGAAGAGGAGGGGAAATGAATGTGCAAATAGCGTGTGTAGAAGAATAAAGAACACTCATGACTCATGCTACCATACTGGATTCATCAATATATGCCATAGTCTCTCTAGAATTGCCCTTACCAACCAACTACAACCAAAGTTTAAATCACAAATAATTATTCATTCTCTTAATGTTAAACTTTCATCCATTTTTGTTGGTAGGATATATTTTTAATATTCACAGAGTTTCTAGTTCTGATTGTTTTCCAAATAATTGTGTGCTTGATATCTTGAAATAGTATTAATTTGATTCAGGAGTCCCTGCCTATCAGTTACAGAAAGAGAGAGACCTTTCCAGCTGTGCATGTGATACATCAGCTTGACAAACAATCTAAAACTCCAAAATATTAATATATTTTCTATAGCCCCAATTTCTCTTACTCCTATACCTTTCCCAATCCCTTTACAACTTTTCAATAAGCATTATTCAGTGCTCTTCTGACTTTTATTATGCATTCTAAGCAAGGATTCAAACACAAACAAATTGAATTTCTCTGTTATAAAAGCTTCAAAGTATTGAGAGAGGGTGAAAAAGAGGGGTGACCTAGACTTATTATTTTATCAGGATGAGGATCCTGATGTGGAAATTCATTCCACTAACAGATATTCAACAGTAATTTATAATAATGGAGAGATACCTGGAATATAGACAAGGAAAATGGATTATCAGTGATCAAACAGGGGGTTCAAGGTAGCTTTGGTTAACTTCAAGGACAGTCCTCAATCCACTTGCTGCCTTTTACCAAAAAGAATCGAAAGATTTTTTGCCTTTGGAAGTTGAGATTAGCCTCTCAGCAGAGGTTAGAAGGTGGACATCCAAAGCCAGGAAAAGAGGCAAGTTGTTCCAAGTCCGTTCATCCTCTGAGTCAACTTACTGTCATTTATCTGGCAGAGTCCCCTTGCTTCATACTTCCCATCATTAAAAGTTCACTCCCAGATAGGCATCTTGCAAATATTTTGCTTTTGTATTTTTTTCGTCAGCAACTCTTGTCCCTAAGTGCATTGCCCTTCTGTCTGTTAGCAAGTTGTCGGACACATGAACCCTGAATAGTCAGCAACATACTCTTGGTGCCATTTACAATGTGTTTTGAATCACTGTCCTTTGTATAGCTTGTACACTCAGTGGAGGGTGAAAAGCTAGGTAGAATGGAATTTCTGCAATAATCCTATTTACACATTTTAAATGGCTACAGATTTCTTGCTTCCCAATAATAGTGCCCAATAGAAAATGCTGCACAATGGGTAAAAGTTTGTGCCAATAAATTGCCTGGCACAAGCCTTGAATGATGCCTTTGCATGTTTGCACATTTCTGACCTTCTCATGCTATACATATTGAGTGTTCTCCCCAAAAAAAGCTGGGCTGTTCTTTAAAGACATTTATCACGGGCTTTATTTTAATGAGAAGAATGTAGTAAAGATCATAGACTCAGAGCTAGAAGGAATTTTAAATAGAATGGATGTCAAGTAGATGTATCACATGCATGATGATTTAATACTTTTTTTTCCTCAGGTATTCTGATGGAAGTGGATATCTTCAACATAAAGAAGATCCAACTCACTTCCAGTTGATCAATGATGGACAGAAATAACTACACCCAGAGAAGGAACACTGGGAAGTGAATGTAAATTGTTAGCACTACTGTCTATCTACCCAGGCTACTTATACCTTCGGAATCTAATAATTAATGTGCAACAAGAAAATGGTATTTACACACATATATTATATCTAGGTTATATTGTAACACATGTAAAATGTATGGGATTGCCTGTCATCGGGGGAGGGAGTGGAGGGAGGGGAGGGATAATTTGGAAAAATGAATACAAGGGATAATATTATAAAAAAAATTACTCATGCATATATATTGTGGAAAAAAATTCTAAATAATAAAAAAAATACTTTTTCTTCTCCTTTCACTTCCTCTTCTCCTTCTCCTTTTCCTCCTTCTCTTTCTCTTCCTTCTCCTCCTTCTTAAATTGTGATTGGTATTATCTTTTGTTTATATTGTCTTTTAAATATGCCATAAGAAAATCTCACAAAAGGTATCATAGAAGAACCCCACAGCTATTTTTGCTTTCCTCTTGCCCATTTCTATGACTTTGTTCATGTCATCACCCATGACTGCAATGGATATTCACCCTATCTAGTATGTACATCCTTTCACATCTCCACATTTTGCAATTATTCTTATTCTTCAAGGAGTGCTTCCTCCTCCATGAAACTTTTGCTGATGCTTCTCCCTATCCACCAAATAGAAACAATCCTTCACTTCTCACATTTATGATGACATTTTATATTAATTTCTCCTTCACATTTACATTCTAACTGGTTTATTTCAGGGAATTTCTGAAGTTACTCCAAGTGAGTTAATTAATGATTCAAATTGCAACCTAGTCACACCTGTACCAACTCCACATCCATCCATAAATCTTCCATAAAAATTCTACCCAGTATACAAGGTATCTTTCTCTAAATATTTTAACATTACATGAATAATATTATTGGTTACCTTTATTGTTATTGGTAACATTCCACATTCTCCTTACATGGATAGTCTACTTCCTTTACAAATCACATAAAAGTTTTTATGTCACCTCTGGTGACCAAATCATCACTGGTAATATATAGTAACCTATTTATGGCTATTTTGATTCTTAAGAGATTGTGACGTTTTATAATTTGAAGATTTATACTACAAAAAAATTAACATTAAGGGAGGAAAAGATGTAATGAAATTTTTTTGCATGTGTCTGAAAAAAAGTTTAGTATTATTTTGAAAATGTTGTTCAGTTTCCCCAAACTAATCCAAATCTTTTTGCTTCTTTTATTCATTTCTGAGTTCAATTCACTGCCTATCTATAATACCTTCCATAGATATAGGTAGCAATGAACTAACTTAATAGGTATCATATCCAACTCTTTTTTAAATTGAATTTAATCAAAATTCATGAAATATCAAACTATCAGTTCTCAGGAACAGGAAATTGTGCTACCCATTAGGAGCAGGTTCTTCGAGAACTTACAATAAACCTTTCAGTCAACAAATAAGTATTGAGCACTTGTATCAGAGATTCTGTTCTAGAAATATAAGATAAAAAATTGAAATCTCCACCTGTAAAGAGCTCACTATGCTAGGAATGGCAGAATTCACAAAACTAAAATCTGACAGTCTTTCCCCTTAAGGAGTTTACAATCTGGTCAAAAGCTTAATAATATGGGGATGCAAATAGAAATACAAGGCAATATATTTATAACCCTTTACTAAAGCCTACAATATGATGCCTCTGTGAAGGTGCCCCTGACATTTTGAAGGCTCAGTCAGTGAAGCTCAAGTTCTTTTGAGTCTTAGAAAGCTGAAAAGACTCTGAAGACAACCTTCTTTGTCTTTCATGCAAATAAAGTTATCATCAGAAGGTTGGTCACCCAACAATAAATTTTGGAAAGGACAGCTCACAAAAGAATTTCTTTTTTTTTTTTTTATTCATTTTTCCAAATTATCCCCTCCCTCCCTCCACTCCCTTCCCCCGATGACAGGTAATCCCATACATTTTACATATGTTACAATATAACCTAGATACAATATATGTGTGTAAATACCATTTTCTTGTTGTACATTAATTATTAGCTTCCGAAGGTATAAGTAACCTGGGTAGATAGACAGTAGTGATAACAATTTACATTCACTTCCCAGTGTTCCTTCTCTGGGTGTAGTTATTTCTGTCCATCATTGATCAATTGGAAGTGAGTTGGATCTTCTTTATGTTGAAGATTTCCACTTCCTTCAGAATACATCCTCATACAGTATTGTTGTTGAAGTGTATAGTGATCTTCTGGTTCTGCTCATTTCACTCAGCATCAGTTGATTTAAGTCTCTCCAAGCCTCTCTGTATTCCTCCTGCTGGTCATTTCTTACAGAGCAATAATATTCCATAACCTTCATATACCACAATTTACCCAACCATTCTCCAATTGATGGACATCCATTCAACTTCCAGTTTCTAGCTACAACAAAAAGAGCTGCCACAAACATTTTGGCACATACAGGTCCCTTTCCACTCTTTAGTATTTCTTTGGGATATAATCCCAATAACAGCAATGCTGGGTCAAAGGGTATGCACAGTTTGATAACTTTTTGGGCATAGTTCCAAATTGCTCTCCAGAATGGCTGGATTCTTTCACAACTCCACCAACAATGTATCAGTGTCCCAGTTTTCCCACATCCCCTCCAACATTCATCATTATTTGTTCCTGTCATCTTAGCCAATCTGACAGTGTAGTGGTATCTCAGAGTTGTCTTAATTTGCATTTCTCTGATCAGTAGTGATTTGGAACACTCTTTCATATGAGTGGAAATAGTTTCAATTTCATCATCTGAGAATTGTCTGTTCATATCCCTTGACCATTTATCAATTGGAGAATGGTTTGGTTTCCTATAAATCAGGATCAGTTCTCTATATATTTTGGAAATGAGACCTTTGTCAGAACCTTTACTTTTAAAAATATTTTCCCAATTTGTTACTTCCCTTCTAATCTTGTTTGCATTAGTATTGTTTGTACAGAAACTTTTTAGTTTGATGGAATCAAAATTTTCTATTTTGTGATCAATAATGATCTCTAGTTCTCCTCTGGTCATAAATTCCTTCCTCCTCCACAGGTCTGAGAGGTAGACTATTCTCTGTTCCTCTAATCTATTTATGATCTCATTCTTTATGCCTAAATCATGGACCCATTTTGATCTTATCTTGGTATATGGTGTTAAGTGTGGGTCCATATCTAATTTCTGCCATACTAATGTCCAGTTTTCCCAACAGTTTTTTCCGAATAATGAATTTTTGTCCCTAATGTTGGTATCTTTGGGTTTGTCAAAGATTAGATTGCTATAGATGTACCCTACAAAAGAATTTCTTAAGAAGGGATGTAGTCCATATGCGTGGAGAAAGTATCCACACTGATGAAATTATAGATCTTTTGCAGTACTGAAGAAGAATGTGGTGAGTTTGCTAACTAATATAAAGATAGTACATAGGATGGGAGCATAGAGGTTGGAGAGATTGCTTCCAGCTGGCTGGGTCAGAGAGGACTTTGTGGAGGCGATTTATTTTAGCTTGGCTCTAATTAAAAGCTAAGTTGTATTCTAACAGGCAGATATGTAGGTGAAAATGATCCAAATAGACAAAACAGTGTGAGCAACATCTATGGAGGCAGGAAATCAGGGGGTGGATTCAGGAATCAGAAAATAGCTCCATTTGAGTGGAATATAATTGTGAAAAGGAGTAAATATAAAGAGAAGAAGTAGAAATAAAAAGGCACAACCTCTGTATTACATAAATAATAAATGTAAACATCTAATAGATTAAGTGACCTGCTTAAAATAATTCAGATAATGGCAGAGTTAGGTTAGAGTTCCCAATTCCAGTCTTCTACCTTCAACATATATTCACCACCTCATTCATGGACTAATGTAGGTGTTTTCTGTTTGTTCTCCTTGTTCTAAGTGTCTTCTCACTCCAGTTTTTGATTTAACTGTCAAACTGATTTTCCTAAAGAGCACCTTCTGACCAGATTACTCACCTATTTAATAAGTTCCAATGTATTCCTATTTATCTTGAGGATAAAACATTAAATCCTGTCTTTGTCTTCTAAAATCATTCTTTCTCTTTCACATTCTCTGTCATCCAGTGATATCATTCTTGCTCTTCCACAAGACTCTCCATCTTCCAACTCTCTGGATTTCCGCAGGTCAACCCCCATGTATGAAATTCTTTACCTCCTCACCTCAGCCCCCTGGCTTTCCTGACTTCCTTTAAGTCTCAGCTGAAATTCCACCTTCTCTAAGAAGTTCTACTTATTTTTAGTGCTTTTCCTTTGAGATTATTTCCAATTTATCCCATTTATGTCTACTTTGTGCATAGTTCTTTATATATTGTCTCCCCAGTTGGATTATGACTTTCTTGAAGATGGGGACTATTTTTGCCCTTTTTTGTTTCACTAATTTTTTAGGGTTTTTTGTTTTAGTTTGTTGTTGTTGTTGTTGTTGTTGTTTTGGGGGGTTTTTTGGTAGGTGTTTTTGGTGATGGTTTCTTTTTTTAGCATTATATCTGGCACTATTTAGCATATATGCCACCATATAGCAGGGTCTCAAACTTTTTCCACTCACAATCCTTTTTTGCCTGAGAAATTTTGAAGTGACCCCAAGTATATAGGAATATAAAATAAGTCATAATTTCATAATTCCCACATTTAGTTATTCAACCTTATAAGGGGTCACCACCCACAGTTTAAAAAGTCTGTTATTTAGTATATGATGCCTATTTCTTAATAAATACTTATTCACTTGATCTGAAATCATTGATTCTAGTCAGAGAACATGAATTCAAATGATGGCTTTGATAGTTTCCATTTTTGTGATCTTAGGAAAGTCCCAATCTCCTTTTATCCTTCTTTCTTCTGGTTTCTAAGATCCTTTCTACCTCAAATTCTCTAACTAGAACTGAGATTCCTTGACCATTTATCACATCTGTGAACAGAAGAAAGATGATCAAATTTCTATCAAATGTGGAATTTTTTTAACACTCACAAATTTCTCTGTAGCCCTAGGATCTTTAGCATGCCTGCAAAGCATGCTAAATTTTATTCGGGAGAAAGAGAAATGTATAAAGAGTTCAACTGTATTTTTAGACAAATTTTTAACCTACAAATAACATACCAATCAAAAATGACTTCAACTTAATGAGAAAAAAACCTTAACAATAATCTTAAATATAGGAGCAGCTAGTGGCACAGTGGATAGAGCACCAGCCCTGAATTCAGGAGGACCCAAATTCAAATTTGGTCTCAGACATTTAACACTTCCTAGCTGTGTGACCCTGGGCAAGTCACTTAACCTAGCCTCAGGGGAAAAAAAAAGAAGAAGAAAAAAAATCTTAAATATATAAAGCTGACATTTTTTAACAACAGAAAAAAAGAATTACAAAAGATTATAAAATCGTATTTTCCAATTTCAACTACACACTTTTTCTTGTCTTCCTCAAGTTTCCCATTTGTGCTGCTCCTCCATCCTTTCAACTACAGACTGCTTTTCACCTCTGTCTCTCAGGATCCTTAGATCCAAGACTCAAGTCGAGGCTCAGATGCCCTTTCCTACATTAGACCTTTCCTGATGCCTTCAACTCTTGGAGTTCTTTGCCCAGTGCCCAGTTTTATTAATTTGTGTACTAAGTAATATTATATCTATATAAATATTAGGTTTTTTATTTTGTATGTATTTATTTGTCTATATGTTGCTTTCCCCCAGTAGATTATAAACTTCTTGAGAGGAGGTATTTTGTTCCTGTCTTTGTTTTCCTTACTCCTATATAAGAATTTTGCTCCTACTAAGCATTTCATATTAATATCATTAGTATTGTCACATGTTATATTATATATTAGTAATATGTAATTATAATTAATATAATAAATATTAATATTTAGAGAAGTTGATCATAAACCTGTGAGGTTACTGGGTTGTAATTTGCTCTACAAAAAGATTAAAAGAAATCCCAAGTTTCGTGCCTTTCTTCTGCAAAGAAAAGTAACAGCTCCAGGCTCTCTCTGGATAGAATGGAAAGGAAAAAAAAAAAGCTTTGGGCAAAAGAGATTCATGGTGCCATATACAATCTCCTTTTTTCTGTTCTTTGTCTATGGAAATGTCATGTTTGTGGATGATTGTCAAGTTCATGATAATTTTTAAGATGTGTTAGGCAATAAAACAGATAGAATGCACACTTTCAAACTCTTGATGTCATTTCACAAAGAAATATGACTAGGAGTATACTGTTCCCAAATATGTCTCTATGTGGTCTGCACAGTCTAGGAGAGCAACAGTCATCTTCAGTGTAATCCAAATCTTCAGTACCTGGAAGCTTGCTCCTCATCTGGTAAAATGAAAATGACAGCTAACCCTACATGTCACACTATGCTTGCTTGCCAGTAAGTCTGAAATGCCCTCCAGCAGTCAACCTTCCTTCCATTCTCTCCACTAGAAAAGAAAGGAAAATCTATTTTAACAATTTCTCATTGAAGGATCAGACTTTTGGTGGGCTTAAGATGATTTATGAAGGGCACCTCTCCACTGTGAGGACAGGAATGTTTATTTCCAAGCATGTTTACTCCACAAGTGGGAATAGACTTAACCATTCAAGGAAGACATATGCTATGTCCTAATAACCCTTCCTCCCTCTCTTAATTACAAAAACCTGTTCAGAAAGGAGATTATGAAGCTGTGATGTGGCATCCTACAGCATTGGGATGAGCCACGAATGAAAAACATATGGTCCCTAAAAAAGGCTATCAGGAAAAATTAAAGTGGATTCAATTAATGCATATGAGACAGGAATATCTCAAGGGACAAAAAAAGGTTACTGGCTTGACCAACAATTCAGCTTTTATTATGTTCCAGACAATGCTAGATGCTGGGGATACGAATTAAATAATTTCTCTCTTGCAATAAGTTCCTATTCTAGAGGATCGCACATTTAGAACTAGAAAAGACCCTAGAAATCATCTTTAAAGATAAACTGAGACTCAGAGGCTGAGGAACTTATATAGAGTCATACAGATAGAAACAAAGATAGGTGGGATTTGAATTCCATAATCCATGCTCTCAGGATACTACACAAAAACCTATAGTGTGTTCTTTTTATATTATTAAAGCTTTTTAGTTTCAAAACATATGCTTAGATAATTTTCAGCATTCACCCCTGCAAAACCTTATGTTCCAAATTTTTTTCTCTTCATTCCCTCCTCTAAATGGGAAGTACATATTTTTACAATTATCTTGCTGCACAAGAAAAATAAGATCAAAAAGGAAAAAAAATGAGAAAGAAAACAAAACAACAGAAAAAGTGAAAATATTATGTTGCAATCCACAGTCTCACTCTGGGTACAGCATAGTGTGGTCTTGAAATGTTTTACTTCCCACTTTATACAGTATATACAATCATTTCCAACTTTCAACTCTCAATATTACTGACCAATCTTCTTCAAAGTACTAAGACTTTCAACTCTATATTTCTGACTAAAATCTATTTTAAAGAGTAATCTTTTAAGTCAAGAAATTTGCTTTGGTTAGCATTTTATAATCTCTTATTTTCTAAATATCTAAGTTTCAACATAGAGCTCATGCTAAAAATATAAAGTCTTCTCAGCCATGAGTGGAGGAGCCAGAGGAGCCAGAGTCTTAACCCAACAGAGAACAGATTGGTTCTAAATACTCAATCACACACAGTTTTCTACACCAGAGTCTCCTTGGAGCCTTTTGGATTTCATTTGCATTCTTAGGGGGAGGTTGGCCTGGAATCACTTCCTTTATTACACAGGCCTGCCAGAAGCTTTTGATTATATTATTTCTTTAATGAGTCACAGTTTGACAAATATATATATATATATATATATATATATATATATATATATATATATATATATATATATAGTTTTATTAAAGGATGAAGACAAGGGAGAAAAAAAAGAGAATATTAAAAGAAAAATTCATCTCAGGTGCCAGAATCAAAGCAAAGCCCAAAGTAACCCTTGATGCCATAATCTAAATATTCTCCAAGATTCTAATGAACCCATAACTTGGCAGGAGAAGGCTGGGTATCTCTGCCCCAATATTAAAAGATCACAGAATCCAAGATTTAGAACTATGTCCTGAATCAATGGAGTTGTTAGTGTGGTCATTTCAGCCCAAACACATTCTATAATTCTAGCATTATCAATAGGCATTGAAATCCATGTCCATTTTAGTCCTAGTGTATAAATCAGTGGGGGTTTTTCTCCTTACAATAAAATCTTTCTCCACACCCTTAAAAATAGCCAATTAGGACAAAAATATTGTGTACAAATGTGATTAAATGGAGTGTCCAGGCAACTCAATCACTGTCTTTGGAGTTTAGTTCAAGGTAGGGGGAAAGAAACTAATCACCCCATTTAGAAGCTTGAAACTCTTTCCAAAGCATCTTCCCTTTAAAGTATGACAGAGAAGGGGTTAAGTCCAGGGGTGGGGGAAATGTCATAATTGAAATCAAACAACTTGGGTTTGAATTTTGACTCAAGACAAATTAAATATCTCATATCTCCTGGTTCTGTTTTCTCATCTATAAAATGAAGGTGGTAGACTTAATGACTTCCAAGGTCACTTACAAATCCACATTTATTTAATTTTTAAAATTTATTTAAATTATTATACAGTAACTGACAGAGACCTAATTAACTATCACTCTTTGATGGAATGATCTCTGAGGACACAAGTTGTGTTTTCCATCACCTTCTTTTTGTTTGCTACTAAGGTCAGAGTCCCTTTACTTTGGCTGTAACTCTAGACCCATGTGGAGGGCCATCTCCAGCCATTCTGGTCTATCTCTGGCCACTAGACCTAGATGACTCTGTAGGGGAAGGTGAGGCAGGTGGCCTTGCAGCCTCCCTAAATCCAATTCACTTGCATTTCATGGCATCCCCTCCCAATGTCATGGTCCTCTATAAAACACATGGCAAATCACAACAATAAGACCCATATGTCATTAGCAATATTAGGATGAAACTAAAAAATAATTTTGTAATTGGCTCTTTGTTCTCTCCAAAGTCTGATCTGATGACCAGATACTTAGTGAATATTTCAATTCTACAGGATTCAAGTAGTGCTTATATACATTAAATGAATGTATTTATTTTTATATTATTTATTTTTTAATAATTTGTATTATCATGTATGTATTTTACAGGCATTTTTCTAGTCATCTTGAAAGCAGAGGCAGACAATTACATGTTTTATTGATAAAACATTTCCAAACAGAGATACCAAAACATTTCTACCATTCCTTTCTGACTATTTATTCAGTCATTACTTTAGTTCAAACCTCTTATATGACCTTTTACCTGAACAATTGGATTTCAAAGTGAGGATGGGGATATTCTGAGATAAAATATTTTATTTTTTCCAATTACATGTAAAACCAATTTTCAACATTTGTTTTTCTAAATTTTGAGTTTTATATTTGCTCCTTCCTTCCCTCTCTTCCCCCATCTTTTGAGGAGGTAAAAAAATTTTATATAGGTTATAAATGTGCAAAGGCAAAACACATTGCCATACTAATCATACTGTAAAAGAAAATAGACCACAAAACTCAAGAAAATAAAGCTTTAAAATGTATTCTGCTTGTATTCAGACTTCATCAGGTTTTTTTTTCTATAAAGGTTAATAGTATTTTTAATCATAAGACCTTTGGAATTTTCTTAAATGATTTTATATAGCTGAGAATAACTAAGCCATTCATTTTGCTATTATTGTGTCAATTTTCTCTTCATTCTGCTCACTTCATTTTGCATAAGTTTATGTTTTCTCAAAACATCTTGTTCTTTATTTCTTATAGCACATTACAATCATATACCACAACTTGTTCAAGCATTTCCTAATTGGCATCCCCTCAATTTCCATTTTTTTGCCACCATAAGAAGAGCTACTAAAAATATTTTTGTACATAGTGGTCCCTTTCCCCTTTGTTTAAAATCTTTTGAATAAAGACGTAGGAGTGATATTTTTGGGGTCAAAGGGCACACACAATTTCATAGTTTTTTAGATATAGTTCCCAATTATTCTCCAAAATATTTGGATTAGTTCACAACTTTACCACAGTTTAATCTTTCTATTTTCCCTTATCCCAGCCAGCATTTGTCATTTCTGATAGATGTGAGATGGTACTTCACAGTTGTTTTAATTTGCATTTCTCTAACCAATAGTAATTTAAAGTGTTTTATACAAGTTACAGATAGCTTTGACTCTTTCATCTGAAAACTGTCTACTTATATCCTTCAACCGATTTATCAGTTAGGGGAATGACTTGTATTCTTGTAAATTTGAACTTAATTCTCTATATATTTTGGGGAAATGAATTCTTTAATAGAGAAACTTGCTATAATTTTTCCCTCAGTTTTCTGTTTTCCTTCTAATCTTGGTTGCATTGATTTTTAAAATTTAATGTAATTTGGATGCTATGCAATTTTGTGCACATGTGTTTAGTATTAACATTACTTCATCGTCTATGGCACCTTTTTAGAAAAAAACAGTTTTCCTGTTTTCTCCTTAAATTGGATTTTTGTCTTCATTTTGTCTGAGTTTATTACTGCTATCTCTGCTTTTTATTTTTACTTCTGCTGAAATATAATATATTCTGCTCCACTCTCTTACCTTTGTTCTCTGTGCCTCTCTGCTTTAAGTGTGTTTCCTATAAACAACATATTGTATGATTCTGTTTTTAATTCACTCTGTCATCCACTTTCATTTTATGGGTGAGTTCATTCCATTTACATTTACAATTATTATTAATAACTATATACTTCCCCTCACTCTACTTTTTTCCCTCTTTTTATCCTTCTCCAGAAGCTCACTATCATTTATAGAATAAAATATGAATTTTGTTTGACTTTTAAGACCCTTGTGATCATTCCTATCTTTCCATATTCATTAAACATCATTCCCCTTTCTGTATTCTATCATCCAGACAAATTGGTCTGCTCTTTACATATGGCACTCCATCTTCATGCTTTTGTATAGCTCCTCTCCCATTCCTCAAGTGCACTCTCTCCTAATCTCTGCTTACATCTCATGGAATTCTTTATGTATTTCAAGACTGTTGAAGCCCCATCTCCTATTTAAGGCTTTTCCTGATCACTCCAACTGTTAGTAACTACCTTGAATTCAACTATATCTTTAATTTATCTAAATTAAATTGGTGATCAGCAAATGATCCCTCTTACATTCTAGGGGTAACGATGAGGGGTGATGGTTTCTAACAATTATTCTTGAGGCCCCACTAGTATGCTTCTTGCTATCAACAAGCCAGATTCAATTCTCTTTTAGTGGAGGAGAGAAGTAGAAAGAAGTAAAAAAAAAAATTATCAAGTACTACTATTTGCCAGGCATAATGCTAAACATTTCACAAATATCTCATTTATTATCTTTTAGAAAAGAAATTTATTGAGAAAGCATAATTCTGGAGAATTGACACAAAGCATTCCCCCAAAGCAGGGCACACTTTCCCCATGCACAAATAAAGTCATTGGGAAGAGTAGGCTCATATTTAAAGCATAACTGCTGTGAAGTCTATGCATGGCGAATACATAGGTCAAAGGATACTAAACGTTGTCTTCTCCCTTTCTGAAGTCCACATGAAATTTCCTATAAGTATAGCATTCTGTCAGTCAGGGTATCCACTGCTAGGTCAGGCTACTTTCTTGCTGTTAGACAGGGCCACTAAGCTAAACTGCTTCTCTATAGCAACTCTCTCTCTCTCCCTCCCTCCCTCCCTCCCTCCCTCCCTCCCTCCCTCTCTCCCTCCCTCCCTCCCCCCCTCTCTCCCTCCCTCCCTCCCCCTCCCTCCCTCTCCCTCCCTCCCCCTCCTTCCCTCTCCTTCCTTCCCTCTCCCTCCCTCCCCCTCCCTCCCTCCTTCCCTCCCTCCCCATCCCTCTGTTTGTCTCTCTCTCTTTCTTTCATTGGTATTGATGAAAAGGGAGGCACTATTGAGCAAATGTTACATATCTGCTATTAGGCTAAATCAACCAGAAACCATCTTGTAATTTCTCCAGGGAAGAAGATACTCAAAAGAAAGCTTAAAAGGGGAAAGGTGAAGGTAGAGAAATTACTTGACAGAGGAGGCAGGGCAAATTTTAATGCCCACAATGTTGTTTCCTGAGCCTATTCATCCTAAGGTTGCTGCTCAGTCCTCTCCCTCTTTCTGTGGCTATTTCTACTAACTCTTTTGGACTCTCCTATTGATGGTGTTTGCTGGTCAAAACTTTGATGAGGCTTCTAGATCTCCTGAACTCATAAGATCAATGACTGAACAAGTCCAATCCCTTATACTCATTCATCTGAGATCAAGAAAGAATAAATTCATTGGAAACAGAGATGTTTCTCAAATACATGACAGCCAGGCTGGGTAATATAGTTAGCTAAAAGCATTCCTTCACCCAGCAGTTCAAAGCCTTTCCATTTCACTCAGCACCAGGAAAGAAGAAGACTTACAGATGGACATGTCACATCTTTTATAAGCACACTTAGTTCTAAGTTAGAAACCCTTGAGTCATCAATTCTTCTGGCTCTAAAGCCAATTAGAAAATTTACATCTTTACACATGAACCATTCATGCCTAGAATTAAATTCATCACATTTTTCACATGGATGAATTGGAAGTGGGAAAAGAATATCTGTGTGAGCTCTAAAGGCTGAAATCAGGAGGGGAATATCCGATAGGTTTCAAAGACAGAAAGCAGGCACATTTCAAGCATTGAGCTATCATTGTCTAGTCTCTGCCAGTGCACATATACACACACACACACACACACACACACACACACACACACACATATATATATATATATATATATATATATATATATATATATATATATATATATATATATATAATATATATAATTTCCCACATAGTTACACTCCTTGAAACTTCTCTAATAACCCCCCCTATCTAAGTATCTTCCCTACCTTCCTCCCTTTTTAAGCTTCCTCTTAAGAGTTGTTTTTTCCCCCTTAGATGATAACAGGGATTGGTTTTTTGGGGGGTTGTTTTTAATTTATATCCCTAGTGCTTAGGACAGAGCCTGATGCATAGTAGGTGATTAAAACATTTTATTGACTAACATTTCATCTGTTCTGATAGAATGGAACTTCATTGAGAGAAGGAACTTTTTCATTTTTCCTTTGCCATTTCCATTGCCTAGCACATTGCCTGTCATAGTAAGAGGTTAGTAAATGCTTGATTTATTGATTGATTCATATCTAGATAGAGAATATGATAATAATGTCAAAAGTCATATAACAACCAGGAAATGAGGACTAAAAAAGACCCTTGGGATATTATTGGTGACCTTGGAAAGAATAATTTCAGTAGTAGGGTCATTTGAAAATGAGAATATGGAGGTAATATGTAGATGATCTTCTAGGAATATGAATGTTAAAAGAGAAATAAATACAAGATAATTATTTGAAGGGATAGCATAATTAAGTAAAGGATTTTAGAACTGGGGATATTGGGGGTTTTGTAGGGATGAGAAAAACTGGGGCATCTTTGCCATCGAAAAGCCAATGCATAAGATGAAATAAAAGCCAGACGGAAGGAAGAGAATGATCAAAGAAGACGAGAGTGGATGAGATAAAGGACACAAGTGGAGGAGGTAATCTTGAACCATCTTTCTATCTAACACCAGAACAAAAGAGGAGAGAATGGATCACAATATAAAGTGGCTTCCAGATATGGAATAGGGGAAAAGAAGAAGCTCATAGAAGATGGCCTCTATTTTCTCAGTAAAATAGATGTAATTAGAGAGAAGTGAGATAGCAATGTGACAGCCTTGGGAGGGGGGAAAAAGGAGCAGACTGATATGATTTGGGAATCTGTTAGCAAGTTAATTAGGAAAGAACACAAGAATTACATTTAAACAAATGAGAACTCAATTAAGAGAAGATAATATAAATTTAAATGACCTCATTCAGCAAAATTGTTTGAATTTTCTCTAGGAATGTTCAACAGTCCTCAAATAAGAGCAAAGAAAGAGAATTTTGGGGAGTAACAAAGCTTGAGTTTAGGAAGTCATAAGATGTGAAAAGATAAAGAATTCAAAGATAGCGAATTGTGTATGACTAAACTATACCATAGAATGACAACTACCAGATAAGGACTATGAAACAAGGAAAGTGTTCTTTATTTTATGGATAAGGAAACTGAGATCTATAGTAGATAATACTCACCCCCAGATCATAGGGTCATAACTGACAAAGCCAGGATTTGACTCCAAATTTTTTGACTAGATCCAATGTTCTTTGTTATCCATTCCAGGAGAATCTTAAAGGATCATTTCTCTTTACATGTAAACAGCCTGGCTCTAAAAACCCACTGTCTCTGGAATACATCTCACTGTATTCATCATAGAGTTGATCAAGATGGTGAGCTCTCTCCTAACTGAGACCAGTTTTTAAAACTGGTTATTCGAGTTTTCAGTTGTATTCAGTGAATGTTCCTGGGAAGTCTAAAAAATTTTATCAGTCATATGTGGACAATTAGATTCATAAGAATGAAACACTCATCAACAAAATACCTAGGGAGTCATATTTCAAGATGAGAGATATAATTTTAATCATATTTAATCAAAGTTTCCAATTTTCAAATTCTCTTTTTTTTTTCCTGGAACCTCAGAAATTTAGTATTCCTGAGTAAGAACCAAATCTAGTGTCTAAGATGACTCTGTTGCCAGCATCAAGGATGAAAAATACTGTTCTATAATTTTTATGACTTTTCAGATCACAATTTCTTGGTCCTCTCATTCTTAGAATAAGACTAAAAATAGCCTTTATCCCTGGGAATATGTTTTCTCATGTTATATAAAAAGTGTCACAGGAATATGGGAAGGATCTGTGATTTCCCCAACAAGGGGAACTCCCCAGTATTGGAATTCTTCCCACTAACACAGATGGTAATCCTTCTATGACTTGGTAGATAAGGCCTAGGAATTAACCTAATGGAAGTCAGAGTTTAAATGACTGGATCATAGTCATTCAGTTAGCAAGCATCAGAAGCAAGATTTAAACCAGTCTTCCCAGCTCCAAGCCCAATGTTATATGTAGTACATCGTGATACCTATAAGTATACATTACCCTGTACAAAAAAATTCAGAAGGCTCAGCATTTTCTCTAGGTGGTTTGCTATTTCCTTCTCTAGTAAACCAGAGCAAACAGAGTGGATCCAGGATCACACAGTTCATAAGTTTTTGAAGCTAGATTTGAACACAGTTCTTTCTGATTCCAGACCCAGGACTCTACTCACTGAGCCATCTAACTGCCTCCATTATCAACATGTCCCACTTTAATTAGGAAATGACTCTCCTGAAAAGCAGATTCATTGCTTCCTTGTCTATTTCAATTTTTTTTGATAAACAAAATAATCATTTCTTCCTCTAAATCTATCACATCCAAAGAGTTGTGTCAACTTGAATAAGTCAAATTTATGCTGGATAGTTCAAAACCTGATATAACATGCTATGAACAAAGAAGAGTTGAACACACACACGAAATCTTTTCTTAAGAACCTTTTTTTTTTTTTTAGCCTGGGATATGGCTTAAAGAATTAAATGCAACAAACATGAGGATAATTTGGATCTCACAAAAAGGCAAGAGTCATGTATCGTTGAGGAAAAACAAACCCCAAAGCTTAGAAAAAAGCAAAGTGTGTACAAAATGTGTTTTTACTTCATTGCAAAGCAAACAGAAAGGGTGACACCAATTGAAATAGTATCACACAAGACCTAGTCACCAATAATTCCATTTCACCAAATTACATTAAAAAATTATAGAAGAATTGCTTGTGGGAAAACTAAACAGACAGATGAATACTCAAGGGTAATAGATTATTCTTTCTGAAACTCAATAAAAGTAGTGGAAACAATAGCCCAAGACTCTGGGAAAGTATTATCCAGTGTTGTGTAGGGAAGTATTGCCCCATACAAAATCATCAAGATCATTCCCAGAGGTCCATTACATCTGAATGGCATCTCAGGACAGAACTAGCATGATTCCCAACAAAGCATCCCAATAATTGTGAGGGACTGGTTGTAAGTTTCAATTAACATTATTAATCAATTAGTAGATGGTAGGCACTAGAGATACAAAGGCAAAATGAAACAGCACAGCACCTCAAGAAGCTTACATTCTACTGGGACGGGGGGGGGCAGGGAGATAAAATTTGTGCACATATAAGGAAAGGGGGAGTGATAAAAAGTAGTTTCAATAATGAGAGAGGGCTAACAACCTTGAGGTATCAAAAAGGCTTCATATAAGAGGAGACATCTGAGTTATGCTCTGAAGGCAGAAATTCTAAGGTATAAAAAGTAAATGATGGGGTTGAGCTAGCAGATCAGTTTAATTAGAACAGTGAATCAACCAAGGCTAATAATTATGAATAAAACTGAAGAGACTGGGGGAGACAGATTGTATTGTAGAATTAATAGGATATCACTGAAAATTTCTGAGTAGGGAAATAATAGGGTCAGATCTGTTTCAGAATCTCAATTCAGCGTCTGAGGGATAGACAAATTGGAAAGGGAAAAGACTATTGTCAGGTGAAAAGTGATTAGGACATGAACAGAGATGACATGAGAGAGATCATATTGAAACAGTTAAGATTTTACATCTACTTACAGGAGGGGGAAGATTAAAGAAAGTTTCCAAGATTGCCAAGCTATAAAACCAGAAGGTTAGAGGTGCCACCAACAGAAATGGGAATATTAGTAGTAAAACTGCTCATTTCTATGTGCACCTACAAAAATCATCATTTAAAACACCAGTTTTATTCCTTACTCTGACATATCTCAGAAAATATCAAAGTATTAAAGTTGCTTACTAATTATATTAATGAACCCACCTGGTAACTCTTCCATGGTAGGAGTTCACTGAATGTTTTGTGATTTGATATAAATGGTCAAAAAGAAAGATCTGAACCTGAAATCATGTAGACTCCATATCATCACAGAAAAAGTAAACTTCTTTGCTATCTGAGAAATAATATCCCTATTCTCTAGTGGTTCAGAGAAAGAGTACCTTTCCTTTCAATGGGAAGATGGAAATGCTGAGAGCTGGAGATAACAAATTAATTTTCTTTCTTATATAATGAATTCTTAAGTATTTGGTTAAGAAGGAACAAGATATAAGGAATAGAGAGCTAGCCTCAAGGTCAAGAATATTTTAGAACAACTCCACTTCTGACACAAACTAGATCTGTGACTCTTGTAAATTGTTAAATGTCTCAGTGCCCAAGGCCAATTTCTTGCTTTCTTCCTTCCTTTCTTTCTTCTTCCTCCCTTCCTCCCTTCCTTCCTTAGTTTCTCTTTCTTTCTGCTTTCCTTCCTGCTTTCTTTCTTTTTAAAGTGAGCTACAAAGAAGAACTGATCAAAATTAATGAAGGAAGGTAATTCATCACTAATGAAATCAAAAATCCAATTTTTTAGAAGGGCTTAAGAAAAAAAAAAAAAGGAGGGGATCTAAAAGGTAAATGTTGTTTGTCCACAGAGCAATTACAAATCCCTTCACACTCAACAGTAATACATGAAGTAATTTACTGAGATGTGTAGTTAAGATGAGGTTAAGAAATCTCTGGGAAAGCAAATTTATAGGTAAGTATATTTTGCTTATGGGTAGGTGAGACATAAAGATAAACACCATCTATTTATATTTAACTTGCTTTCTCAAGTGTTCTTGTTCTCCTACTCAGTCATCAAAACAGGTACAAGGTTACCTGAGCATCCAGTTATTTGATTTTTTTGTTTGTTTGTTTTGTTTTTAAAGGATTGTTTCTATAATCACTGTTTGTATTCAGTAAAATTTAATGTTGTCTCTGTGTTCCTCATACTGGAGATGAATTAATTAATTTTTGCACTCTAATTTTATGGAATGCCTATGAAGAGGGAGGTTTAGTTTACAGACCTTTATCTTCTGCTGTGGTTTTTCTCCAAGTATGTGTTGCCAGACCATAACTAGGACTTTTGCCACAGGGTAGAAGGGTGGAATGAGCTGCAATATTTTTGGAAATTAAGTTCTGACATCCCATGTCATTGTTAAGGAAAGGGCAACTTTAAGAAAATAAGTCTTTCAGCTCCATTTATTAGAGAGAGAAAAGTAATAAGAGAAAGAGTGGGAAGGAGGAACAACAAAAACATGTGCAGATCTTTGGACTCAGACCACAATGAGTTATTGACTCACTTCACTCAGCTGAAACCCTTTTAGTGCAAGAAAGAAAGCCTTTCTCATCTCTGGACCACTGCTGACTCAGTGGGTGGTCCTGAATAAGTCACAGTCTCTCTTGGCTAATGGTTTCTTGATCTCTAAAAGGTACGTAAATGAGTGATCCGTTGTTCCCTGACCACTTCTTCCCATAGATTGTGCTCAGATTAATGAGCTTGTTTGGGGAAGAGACTCTTTGAGCCTGGATCAAAGCTTCTGTGTAAGTACAATGTTTTATTATAAACACTAATAAGGGGGCCTAATCCTCCTGGTGACTGTGGAGTAAATCATTCCTCTTTTGTAAGTACTTAAAGACTTGCAGGACCCAAGGGTATTATTTAATACAACAGAAGTACACACTAAATGGCACCCTTGGGGGCCTAAAAGAGTTCATGGATCTCTGAAATGGGATTAATTTACCCCTAACTCACAGGAGGCTCAAGCCCATTATTATCAGCATGAAATAACTGTTCATTTTTTGTAAGAACATTAACCTGGCCAAGTCCATTGGGTCCCATTTGCTTTTTTTCCGATGCACCAACTGTGAGGTGCCTGAGAATGTAATTGAAAAGAATGATTCCAAATTTAAATATTTTGTCCTTGGCTAATTGGTTGAAATATTAATGAAGATCATTTGTGATCATATCTGATGGCCGGTATTTCTAGCATGATGATTTTTCACAACAAACTCAATAAATCTATCTCAATTTGTTACCATTCTTTCTGAAAGCTCCTTGTCATCATCAGATTTCCGTCAGACTACCCCATTTTTACATCAATTTGATCAATTTGCCCCATCTTCTCTGCTCTCTCCATTCTAGGCATAGAAAGCTTATCATAGCATGTTTCATGTGTTCACAGCATCATAAACTTTGAGCTGGATCAGAGATCCCCTTGTCCAATCTTCTCACTTAAATGAAGATGAAGATCAAGAAATTAAGATCAAGAAAGGTTGGTGATTTCTCAAATATCTACAGAAAATAAAAAAGGGAAGCAAGATTTGAAGTTCTGGAATCAGGTTCTCTGATTAATGTATTGATCTTTCCATTATACTATCTGCCTCCTTCACACTTGAAAAGTTAAAGGAACAGGTCATCTAATCTGGAATCCTTAGTACATACAAAGAAATAACTGAGTCTCCAAATAGAAATACTAGACCTGTCTGATTTATGTGATGGCTTAATTATTTTACATAGTTTCATTTGTACCTATATTCTTAAAAATCCTTATCAGTTGCTAAGTGAAGTGAGTAGAACCAAGAGAATATTGTACACAGCAACAAGATTATGTGACAATCAACTGTGATGAACTTGGCTTCAAAGCAATTCCAATTGACTTGAGATGGAAAAAGCCATCTGCCTCCAGAAAGAAAACTATGGAGACTGAATGTGGATCACATCATAGCATTTTCACTTTTTAGTTGTTTGTTTAGTTTTTTCTTGTGTTTTTTTTTCACCTTTTGATCTGATTTTTTCTTGTGCAGTATGATGAATATAAAAATATCTTTAGAAGAAGTGCACATTTCCCCTTTATTATATTGCTTGCAGTCTAGGGGAGGTGGTAGAGGAAAGGGAGGGAGAAAAAGTTGGAACAAAAGCTTTTGCAAAGATGAATGCTGAAAAACATCTTTGCATGTATTTGGAAAAATAAAAAATAAAAATTTTAAAATCATCATCAGTAAGGAAGATAATATTGTAATAATTACTCTAGCATGACTAATTATGGATTTTTTCTATTCTTGAATTCAGTGTTTTCTCTAATAGAGAACCATACTTACTAAAGCAATCTCCTTTTGTACCGTAAATTTTGGTTGTGATATCCATAAGATCGAGGGAGGCCAAAATAATGCTAGTACAATAAACTATACAAGTACTACAAAAACCAATAATTCTTCTTAGAGAAAATGGAAGGATGGTATATATAAATGAGTTGTGTTACTGACTTTAAATATATGCTCAAGGACAGGGCTAACATATACCCTATACATTATAAAGCAACATGTTTAAGGGCATCAAGTTTTCTGGTGACTGAAGAATACTTCTTGAAGATTTCACAGAACTTCTTTGTGTATCAGTAAGAAATGGTTTATGTTTATTGTAACAATACAGCAAAAGGATATGTAGATTCATTAGTAATGATTGTCCAATCATTTGAAGAGAATAAAATCTACTAAGAAATAAGTTTCACAAAAACAATGACATCTCATTTTAAAGAGGGAAAATCAAGAAAATAAAAATACTATTTTAGCTGAAACTCATAGAATCTACACTCTGTCTCAATTTGGTGGGGGAAAAGTTTCTGGGACTCAATTACCTCAATCAGAAAAAATAAGAAAATCAGAGAAATATACAAATCTCCAAGTTGGAAAGCCTTCAGAGACACTAATCTATAGCTCAAAGCTCATGCCTTCTATAACATCCTGAATAAGTTCCCACAAAACTAAGCTCATTTCACCTTTGGATGGCTCCAACCTTCAGGCAACCAAACTTAAATCTGTTTCTCTCTAGCTGCCACCTATTTTTTTCTGGTACTACCCTCTGGGACCAAACCTTAATAAATCGAATGCTTCCTCTTCCTCAGCAATCTTTCAAATATTTGAAGATAGCTATCATGACTTCCCTTAAGTATTGTCTTCTTCAGGCTAAACATTTTCAGGCGTTTTGTTGTTGGTTTTTTTTTTTTTTTTCCTAAGTGATCTTCACATTGCAGGATCTCAAAACCCTTCACTCATATCAGGATTGCTTCACTTGATTATTGTCTTTCCTAAATTGTGGTATTACAATACATTGGGAAGATCACTTAAGAAGGAAGATGGTAAAACTCATTTCCCTGATTTTAGACATACATGGTGTCATTTGCTTTCTTAGATTTGCTTTCTCCATGTGGAGATTCAAGTTTATTCCACTCAGGAGTGTGCTAGCTCTGTCTCTTCTCAGCTTTCAAAAGTGTACTTCTAAATTTTCAGTACGATTATAGGCAAATGCTACAAATCAGGGCTTGATTTTTTTATTCTGTTGATTTTCTGTATTTAAGAAAGTCATAGAGAATATATTAATAATGCAGATAAATTAAAATGTATCACATTTCCACAAAATACACTTTTCTCCTAGAGACAACCATTCAACATTTATCGGCATATCCTTGGTTCTATTAAATTAGTAAATGTTGTTATTGGGGTAAAAGATCTCAAAATTTCTTTTCCAGCTCTGGAAAACTGTAAGTTTATTCTCCTTTAGAATAAATGAACTACTCAATTACCAAAGGTTATTATGGAAGGATAGGAACAATAATGGTATAAATGTGAGGTCCAACATGGGCTCAAAAAAATCAACCTTGTGAGATCAAAATGAGGGACATATGACTCGTTAAGAATTCCTATTTAAAAAAAATTAAGGATTAGGCCCTCTAGTAAAGTTTGATTTAAAAAAAAAAAAAAAAAACTGTGTAAAAGGCAGCCAAAAAATCTAATTCAAACTTTAAAATTGAGATCTATGAAAAGAGACAATCCCACTATCCCCTGAGCTAGTCAGATTTTAGAAGAAATATTATATTTAATTCTGGGACTTTCATTTTAGCAAGTAAGGTCTCCAAAGATAAAATCAGCCTGACACTGCACCTTGATATTAGGCAATAAGTGGGTTAAAGTAAGTGGGGATAGATGAATCAGATTCATTCTGCTGACCCACTGAAAGTAGAAGTAGGACACTAGAGTAGAAATTATCAGAGGGAATAATTTGAGGTCAGTGTTAATATATATGTATGTATGTGTGTGTGTATATATATGTATGTGTTTCTGTGTTTGTGTGTGTATGTGTGTGTGTATACACATACACAAATGAAATTCCAAAAAATAAGAGCCATATAAAAGTGATGTGGCCTCCCAAAGGAGATAGTAGTTCCCCCTTACTAGAAGCCATCAGGTAGCTGGGTGAGCCCAGCTAGGTATGGTGTAGAAGAGATTCTTGGTCAGCTAAAGGATTAGACAATGGCCCCTGGGGTAGCTTCCAACTCTGAGACTTGGTAATTCTCCAAGAGCTAGTGGAAATGGATGAAAAGGAGAACAGGTTATTAGTCCGACATTCTCCTGCACCTCAGCACCTCCTGACACCAGCAGAACGAAAAAAGAAGTGTGGGGGGGAAACCATGATCATAGATCACTTTGATGATAAAGAATCTTCCTACTCTCCCACAAGTATTAATCTTGTGCTCCTGAGCAACAGAGCTTGTCACTGAGGCTTTCAGGGATCTTAATGGCTTAGAAAGAAAGATACTGTTGCTGGAGAAAGAATAACTAGGCAGAGAAGTGCCTCTGGGTCAATGATATCAGGAGGTTCAATGAAGACTTATAGTCTACACTTTAAACATAGCAAGGTTAAGCAGAGATTGATATAACACTTTGGATCTCTACCCTTTCCTATCCTCCCCTGCCTGTCTTTTCCCATAGTGAAATGCAAAAAGAAAATAAAAATCCTAGAAGAAATCTAAATTTGAGCTTCTCTGACTGATAAGGATGAAGTGAATTATTCATGAATTTGGGAAAGAATTAATACCCTAACCATGACTGAGGCCATTAGATGAGGGCTTTAAGTTACAGTATCAAGAGAATTTTTCTTGGATTTTTTTCCCTTTTCTTTTAATTTTTTTTAAACTTTTAACTATTTGAAACTCCATGTATTATTTCTTTTGCATCTATTTTTCTGTGGCTGAAATACAAGGAGACATTTGTCACAAGACCTTTCTTAGAAGAGGAGCTCATCTATAGAATATAAAATCTTTGAGCGAGATGATTGTCCATTTAATCTTTGTATTCTCCAATAACTAGCCTATTGTCTAGCACAGAAAGTGCTTTAAAGTGTTTGTGGGATTGTATTGAATCACAGACTGAAATTAATATTCTGTCTAATTTATTGATTTAGCTAGCATTGACTACATGCCTTTTATGTTTCTATTTTTGTGACTTGTGGTTCAAATTAAACCAAGAATTGAACTTATTACCCTACTGGTTTAATTTTTAAATTAACTATAAGAAATCTTTTCTTCTACAAAAAATTTAGCTATATTCATAGGTAGCATTTCTTTGAAACATGTAATATTTTGTAATATCCATGTGGATAAAGAATGGTTTCTTAGCTATTCCTCATAATATTGCAATTTTCATAATTAGACATAAAGCTGAAGTCTATATCCTTCATAAACAAGGGAAGAAAAAGGAATAAATCTTTATATAGTACCTATGTGTCACACACCGTGTTAAGCATTTTACAAATATAACTCATTTGAACAAATGAGTAATATTCAATTTCAACCTGGATTTTTACCAAATTGCCAATAACAATAATTGTAACATGAATTGTAATAGTGTTATGAGCAATTCCTGAGTTTTGAAAAAGCCAAGAACAAAACAGAATTATGTATCTTATAGATTGGGATTAAGAAACCATTTCTGGTTAAAGACAATAACTCCCATATGTAGCCCTTGATAATCCATATGCACTCCCCTGGATCTGTTTTCTCCCCACTAAAATAAGGGAATCAGACAAAATGATATTTATGATTTGAGGTTCCTCTTCTATCCCCTCTGTGATTCTAAAGGCAAAAAATAGATCCTAAGAATTTTTTTCATAGGAAAATTCTCACCTGGAAGCTCTTATTATTTCTTTCCAATGCAGTCTTTATAAAAGATCATTGAGTATTAAAACTACAAAGGATCTCAGAGACCATATTGAGTCTCATTATACAAATGAGGAAACTAAGTCCTAGAGAAAGACTTAGTGACTTGCCCAAAGTTACACAGATACCAAATATCAGAGGTGAGATTTGAACCCAAGAACTTTAAATTTAGGTCAAGTTTCTATTATATCACACATTCTTTCCTCAAAAGGATTTACAGACTTAGAAAGAAAAAAAATGCAACAGCATATTTATCTATATGTTACTAAAAATACAACACACTTATTATGTGTGTTTGTATATACACATATATTAATCTATTTTTATTTTAATTTTATTTTTAATTTATGGAATAAAACAAACAGTTCCTTAACATAAAAACATGATTTACATGAAACTACAAATCCGCTAGCATTCCTTTCAAATATACAGCAAAATTACCACATAAATTTCTTTCCCCCCTCCTAAAATGGCTCCCAATTTGTATATATATGTACAATTTTTTAATACATGTATTTATCAGTCCCGCCTTTACATTCTAACAAGGAAAAAAGACTCACAAATTTAGGGCTGGAAAAGACTACAGAGATCATATATTCCAATCATGTCATTTGACATGAGAGGAACCAGTGAGAAGCTTTGTAAAAGATGAGGTACAAGATTGCAAAAGTATATAGCTTTAGCTGGAGAGAGATGGAAAGGAAAAAAAGCATTTGCATTTTGCTCACTGGCATCTTCTCTGTTCCAAATTTAAAAAGAGGAATCTTTAAACTATCCAGAATTTCAGTGATTATCTGGTTCTAATGCAAAGAGAAAACTGGTATTCCAGAGAGCTCCCCTGAGCACTGCTAACTTTATGGAGTAATTGATGTATGAGCCCTCCCTCTATTGTTTTAAGGAGAAAGGAACTCAAATGATTAATTGGGGCTAAGAGGAACACGCCCCACCCATGTGTGGAGGCAGCAGCCATTTGGGAATGGGTACAAGAATGCTGAGGAAGAGAATGTTTTCAAATGGTGTAATTCAGGAAGATTTCATGGAGATGTTGACTCCTTGGGGAAAAATAAATATTTTGATAGGCATTCTATGCATGGGGAACATCATGAACATAAGTATAGATTGCAGGTAATAGCATATCCAGATCAGGGAATACCTTGTAGTCAAATTTGTTGGAAAAAAAAAAATCCCATTTCTTGCCTCTATATTTGCATAAGTCATCCCTAATGTCTAGAATACATTCTATTTTCATTTACAGCTCTCAGACAGAATCTTAAATCTTCATGACTCAACTCAGGGGCCACTTCCTCTTGGAAGTCTTCCCTGATACCCCTTTTCAGTTCCTTCTACTGTCTCCATGTAATGTGCATTATATTTTTTGTAAATATGCTCTATCCAAATCCCCATATCTGAGAGTAGAATGTAAGCTCTTTTAGGACAAAAACTATTTCATTTTCATCTTTGTTCTCCCAGAATGGAATGGAATGGAAGATATTCCTTAGAGAATATCTAGTTCAATCTTCTTTATTTCACAGATGAAGAAACTGAAGCTCATAGATATTAAATGATTTAACCAGTGTCACTCAGCCAACAAGTGTCTAAGATAAGATTTGAATTCAGGTATTTTTAACTCTAAGTCCAATCCTTTACCTACTTGGTCTAGGAAATTTGGAGCCAGGTGTTAGAGTAGAGGTCAACTGCAAGCCACATATGGGCAAGAATCAGATTAAAAGGAAATAGAAAATGTTTAATAAAATAAAAATACAATAAAACATAGTTATTATTAAAATTTTAAAACTGAGTCAATATGCAGCCACAGCAATCCTTAGATAAATATTTGTGGATTAGTGGTGCTGTTTTTATTTGAATTTGACACAACTTTTGTAGAAGACTTTGAATGCCATATTAAAGAGTTTTAATTTTATCCTATCAGGAGCCTCCAAAGATTTTTGAAGAATTAATGTGGCCAGTCCTGTGATCTAGGAGGATTAATCTAACAATTATTCAGAATGCCATTTGGGAGGGTAAAGACTAGAGGCTGAAAAACCAGTTAGTGAAAAGGGAGAAATGATAGTAGCATTGTAAGCTTGGGGAAGGAGAGAATTTGGAAATGTGGAGTTAGATCCCCCCCCCCAAAAAAAAAAATCTGTTTGGCAACAGATAAGATGTTTGATCACAGTTAATTAATGTTCTTTAAAAGGTACAAATCAAAAAAATAATAAAGATTTTAACCCTTAGGTAAAGCATGGAAGGAATATGGTAAAAAAAGAGGTTTGAAGAACTGTATGACTTGTGAAGAATGTAGAGCCTTCTTGCTTGTCTTCTTGAGAAAACCCTTGTAATGTCTGTGGGCAACCATTTCTTTTCCTATAAAATGGGAACACTGATCTTCATCAAATAAAAAATAAAATTGGTCCGGGTGGTTTTTGAAGTTCTTTAAGAACCTCAGATGAAAGAGATCATGAAAATGCAGTATAACTAGAGGCTCACAGATTGTAAACACAGCCTATTTGCTAACCTCTCCCTTTCTTCTCTCTTATCCTCACCATATTCTTCCTTCATCTATCTCCCTTTATTCTTTATTTATTCTCTTCTAGAGACAATCCCTAGAAAAAATGATGAAATAACATTTGTACCCTATCCCCCCAAACCCTCCTCCATCATTTCCTATTCTCCCCAAACATTACCAGAGCCATCATGTTATCTCTTGACTGTTAGTCATGGCTCCAATAGAAGTCCTTTCCCCATTCCCTTAAGATGTATATTTTATATGCCCTTCACTCTCAGGGCCCAATTCTCTGTTGTATGAGCAGAAGTATTATTTAATTCATCTTATCCCTGCTAAGGTGTTATATAGCTAATCCACTGCAACTCTCATGCAACTTTAAAGATAAAATCCAAGTATCCAGAAGAATGATAATACATGGCCCTGATGATAAAATGTTGGCCACTATAATAAGCTAGTGAAAAAGATATTTGGGGGTACAGCATCCTGATGACAGTGCTCAAATTACATTCATTAACCAGCCACCAATTTTGTTTATAATATGTCCAATCCCATCTCCAATTCCAATTGCTTATGTGATCTTTTTTTATTTATTTCCTCTGTCTTCCACATTATTTATCCCTCTCTCCTCTCTTTCTTCCTTTCAAAATGACACGACTCATGTATATTTAAATATTGATCATGTTTTTTTACATTTGGAACAAACAAAAATTCAACGAATTCATTGTGCTCTGTGGACTTTTAAGTAAACTATGATTGACCTTTCTCAGTTTGATATTAAACTGAGCTCACATGGCATGGTGGACAGAGAATTGACCTTGGAGACAAGAAGGTCTGGAATCAGTACTAAACCACATTGTGAGGCTCTGAGCAAGTCATTTAACCAAATGTGTTCACTCAAGGAAGACTTCAGAGATGAGACACATTACCAAATGGAAAGGATGAAACATTTAGCCTACTAAATTAGCAGGAAGAATCTCATAAATTTTGGTAACAAAATATTAGCTGCCAATAGACATTCAGTAAAATTTAATCAATGTGATCATGCTGCAAAACTAATTCAACATGTTTAAGACAATTGGTGTTTTATTAACTTTCAGGGGGCAGCTAGGTGATACAGTGAATAGAGCACCAGCCCTGGAGGACCAGAGTTCAAATATAGCCTCTGAGACTTACTAACCATGTCACCCTCTGCAAGTGAGTCACTTAATTTCTATTAACTTCAGTTTTTATGTAATGAGGTATGATAATCATACCTATCTCCCAGGGTTGTTGTAAAGGGCTGGAACTGAGCAGATACACTTAACTGTGATAACCTAGCACTTAAGGCTAATTACCAATTGGACAATTCTCTATTAACATGCTTGGAGGATGACCCTACTCAACTCTGTGCAGGCTCAATCTGTGGGTGTGGACAAAGAAGTGTGAGAGAGATCAGAGGGTGGAGTAGGACAAGCAGATTTATTCTTTGGTGGTAGAGAGAGAAGAAAAAGGTGTGTAAATTCCTAGATCTAATCCCCTGACAGTGGCCCCAAAAGACCAAGAATAAAGACTTTTCTTATCCTGATTTTGGTTGATTCTAAGATATCCAGGGTATTAACATGGGCATAACATTTGGCGTCCAATGTATGGGCCAAGCACCCTACTTTCACTGAAGTCCTCTGGTGACCAGGAAATTAGGTGAGTATTTTAATAGACAAACAGGGAACTTACTTTGTTAAGGGCTAAACCTTTTATAGCTGAAATGGGGCAGATGTTAGGAAAAGATTTTCCCCCATCCCCATCCCCCTCCCCACCCCACTCCCACTCCAAAAGGGCGTTATAAAAAGCATGCTTAAATTAATTGAGGGGCAAGGTTTAATTATAACCTGGGAACAGATTGCTAAACCCTTGGGTACATTAGGATGCACATCCTCTTGGTTCTTAGAGGAAGAAGAAATAAGTGTAGATAATTGGAAACTTGTGGGACAACAACTCTGAGAATACTACAACAATAGAGGTCCTCGTTCAATTTCCACAGAAGCATTCTATATATACAACATAATTCAATTGGCCTTAAAGAGTCTTGCAAATTGTAGAAAAAGGAAAAGTTTTAGAAACGGCCAGATGAGGAAGTGTGAGGAAAAAAAGGAAGACAATGAATAGTCTCAAGGCCTTGCTCTAGCTCTCTTGAAGCAGCTTCAACCCCAGCTAGGGAGCAGATTATTGACAGGCTCCCATCAACTCCATCTTCCCAGATGAAGGGAGGAGTAGTGGAAGGGGTGGTAATATCACCAGCACCTCCCCCCCAGCAATCACCGTCTCCTATGACTAGATTGCAAAAGGCAGTACTTACAACTACAGAAGGGAAGGAAATAGGTGATCTGACGCACCAAATTTACCCCGTGATTCAACAGTTTAACTCTTCAGGTCAAGAGAGTAGAAAGTACACTCCTTTTGATATAAACATCCTCAAAGACCTGAAAAAAGGGTTGCACTCAGGGCAGCTAGGTGGCGCAGTGGATAGACCACCAGCCCTGAATTCAGGAGGACCCGAGTTCAAATCTGGTCTCAGACACTTAACACTTCCTAGCTTTGTGACCCTGGGCAAGTCACTTAACCCCAGCCTCAGAAAATAAATAAATAAATAAGATTAAAAAAAAAAAAAACCAGAAAAAGGCTTGCACTCTTCATGGGGCTACATCAGCTTATGTTAAGATGTTATTATAGAATTTGGCTTATGAAGTCTTAACCCCTAGTGACAAAACTTGTTGTGGTTTTCTGAATATAGTGAGCTCTGTAGGATACAAGCCCAACAAAATAGTCAAAGTGGAGTTAATACTTCAATCACCTATGAACTAACAGGTGTAGGTTCTTATGCAAAAATTCCAGTACAGATTAATTACTCCATAGCAGCATATGAGCAAATGACTGCTGTTGCTATCAAAGCATGGGATTCTCTCCCCAATAAAAACAACAAGGGTAAGACCTTCACAAAAATTGTAAAAGGATCAAATGAACCCTTTGTTGATTTTGTGGGACATTTGTAGACAGCTATCACATGGACTAATGGTGAAAATACAGTAATAGACATTATGATAAGGCAACTTGCTAAAGAAAATGCTAATGAGGTTTGCAGAAGAATTATACTAGGATTATGCAAAGATGCTCCTTTAGAGGAGATCATAACATGCTGTGCCACAGAGGCACAAATGCCTTTTATAGCCAGGTTATGGTGCAGACTTCCCAAGATCCCAATGTGGGAAGACAGGGTCTCTTATGGCAAGGGACTTCCTGAGAGACTTGTCAATGCTTTCAATGTGGTAAAGTAGGGCATCTGAAAGCTCTATGTTGGCATAGAGACAGAGTGAGAAAACAGGCTGGGAGAACAAGACCCAAAACCCTATGTCCAAAATGCAACAGAGGACTCCATTGGGCATCAGAGTGTAGACTGATCCAGGGAAATGGGATGAGGGGCCCAGCTCCAGGGCCCCAGGCAAAAAACACTTGGGGCATGATGGCAGCCGATGCCACACCCAGAGAGTGCCTCCAAGTCCAATACCCAGACATGACCAATCAGCCAGGAAGCCATCTGATGGGAGAAAGGGATTACATAATCAATCAGCCAGGAAACAACCTGATGGGAGAAAGGGATTACAATTGGGGAGGATAGAGTTGTATGCAGCTGGGACAACTGAGATACCTCCTGGAGAGGTGAAATCTGTTCCTCTCCAGCCTATGGATCCCTTGCCTCCAGGCACAGTAGGCTTGACCATTTTACCTCCTGAGAGTTCTTACAAAACAGTATTCATTCTACACTGATGTGGGAAACTGGGGAATGTGTATGTAATATCCCAGTCACTAATACAGGTAGACAATGTGTGACTTATCAACCAGGGGAAGTAGTAGCATCAGGTTTATTGATATAGACTCCGAATAAGCAACCTGGTGATAGTTGCCCAGATTCTGACTCCAAGCAGCAAAAGCCAGGAATATACTGGAAAACAGCTGTGACAGCTGACCGACCTATGCTCACCATCTATATAAATAGCATGCTATTAGAAGGACTGGTGGACACAGGTCAGATCGCACAGTCATTAGAGGTGCCAACTGGTCCAGTCACTGGCCAAAGACTAAGGCAGATACCTACATGTCTGGTGTAGGAGGATCAATAGCAGCTGAAGTTAGGGCTACCCCTTTGAGATGGACTTTTGGAATATAATAAAGATGACAATACTCCCCAAACTAATCTATTTATTTAGTGCTATACCAATCAGACTCCCAAGAAACTATTTTAATGACCTAGAAAAAATAACAGCAAAATTCATATGGAAGAATAAAAGGTTGAGAATTTCAAAGGAATTAATGAAAAAAAGTCAGATGAAGGTGGTCTAGCTGTACCTGATCTAAAGCTATATTATAAAGCAGCAGTCACCAAAACCATTTGGTATTGGCTAAGAAAAAGACTAGTTGATCAGTGGAACAGATTAGGTACACAGGACAAAATAGGGTACAACTATAGCAATCTAGTATTTGACAAATCCAAAGATACCAAAATTTGGGATAAGAATTCATTATTTGAAAAAAAACTGTTGGGAAAACTGCAAATTAGTATGGCAGAAATTAGATATTGACCCACACTTAACACCATATACCAAGATAAGATCAAAATGAGTCCATAATTTAGGCATAAAGAATGAGATCATAAATAGATTAGAGGAACAGAGGATAGTCTATCTCTCAGATCTGTGGAGGAGGAAGGAATTTATAACCAAAGGAGAACTAGAGATCATTATTGATCACAAAATAGAAAATTTTGATTACATCAAATTAAAAAGCTTTTGTACAAACAAAGCTAATGCAAACAAGATTAGAAGGGAATTTATAAGAAATCAAACCATTCTCCAACTGATAAATGGTCAAAGGATATGAACAGACAATTTTCAGATGATGAAATTGAAACTATTTCCACTCATAGGAAAGAATGTTCCAAATCTCTACTGATCAGAGACATGCAAATTAAGACAACTCTGAGATACCACTACACACCTATCAGATTGGCTAAGATGACAGGAACAAATAATGATGAATGTTGAAGGGGATGTGGGAAAAGTGGGACACTAATACATTGTTGGTGGAGTTGTGAAAGAATCCAGCCATTCTGGAGAGCAATTTGGAACTATGCACAAAACGTTATCAAACTGTGCATATCCTTTGATCCAGCAGTGGTACTATTGGGCTTATATCCCAAAGAAATACTAAAGATGAAAAAGGGACCTGTATGTGCCAAAACGCTTGTGGCAGCTCTTTTTGTAGTGGCTAGAAACTGGAAAATTAATGGATATCCATCAAATGGAGAATGGTTGGGTAAATTATGGTATATGAATGTTATGGAATATTATTGCTCTGTAAGAAATGACCAGCAGGATGAATACAGAGAGGTTTGGAGAGACTTACATGAACTGATGTTGAGTGAAATGATGAGAACCAGAAGATCACTATACACTTCAACAACAATACTGTATGAAGATATATTCTGATGGAAGAGTTTATCTTCAACATAGAGAAGATCCAACTCATTTGCAGTTGATCAATGATGGACAGAAACAGCTACACCCAGAGAATGAACACTGGGAATTGAATGTAAACTATTAGAACTACTGTCTTTCTAACCAGGTTACTTATACATTCGGAACCCAATTCTTAATGTCCAACAATAAAATTGGATTTACACAATATATTGCGTCTACGTTATACTGTAACACATTTAATATGTATAGGACTGCCTGTCATCTAGGTGAGAGAATAGAGGGAGGGAGGGGAAAATTTGAAAAAATGAATACAAGGAATAATGTTATAAAAAAAATTACTCATGCATATGTACCATCAAAAAATGTTTATAATTATAAAATTAATTTTAAAAAAGAGATGGACTTTTGAAGGCAAAGCAAGAGCTTTTACTCCTTTGTTGAAAAAATCCCCAACAATCTGGGGGGAAGAGATATTTTATAACAATTAGGGTTAAAAATAAGTACTTTGGTTTTTTAGGTAGAGCTGCTGTTGAAGGTTTACCACTACTTTCACCTGTTCCTATCCAATGGAAAACTGATACACCAGTGTGGGTAGAACAGTGGCCCTTAGGTAGCAATAAAATTCAGGCCTTATTAGACATAGTACAGGAGCAACTTGACCAAGGACACTTCCAATCTTCTCTAAATCCTTGGAATTCCCCAGTATTTGTTGTAAAAAAGAAATCTGGAAAATGTAGGATGTTGACTTATTTAAGAAAGGCAAATGAACAGATGGAAACTATGGGAACTCTTCAACCTGGACTTCCATCCCCTACTCAATTGCCTAGAGAATGGCCTCTTTGGGTTATAGACATTAAGGATTGTTTCTATTCTATCCCTCTAGATAAGGAGAATATGAAAAGATTTGCCTTTTCAGTGCCCAGCATTAACTTAGCTGAGCCTTATAAAAGATATGAATGGACAGTTTTGCCACAGGGAATGAAAAACAGCCCTACTATGTGTCAAATGTATGTTGCTGCTGCTCTTACTCCAGTAAGAAAAGCATTTCCAAAAGTAATAGTGTTACATTATATGGATGATATTTTGGGATGTGCACCTGAGGAACAAATGTTAGAAGCACGTCTACAAAAAAAACATAGAAACACTAAGGAATTATAAATTGCACATAGGTCCAGAAAAAATTCAAAGACATGCTCCTTTTCAATATTTAGGATATGAAGTATACCCTAAGGTGCTTACAGTATATAAACTCTCCTTAAGAACAGAGAAGCTAAACACCTTAAATGACTTTCAGAAATTAACAGGAGATATCCAATGGATGCATCCTGTGCTAGGGTTGACTACCTGTCAATTGCAACCATTATATGATATTTTAAGAGGAGACCGTGCTTTAAATTCACCATGCCAGCTTACAAAAGAAGCTCAAGAGGCTCTGAGAGAAGTTGAACTGGCTTTATCCAATGTGGTTGAAAGAGTCACTCAAAGACCCTTGTAAATATCAGTTTTTGTTACACAAGAGGCCCCCACAGCAGTCCTGCATCAAGGAGACAGTGTGATAGAGTGGGTGAACCTTCCAGCACAACCAGAACAAGGCTTTACTCCTACCAAGTGCTTGTGGCTAGAATTTTACTAAAGGCTATTAAGCAAGCAGTACAATTATCTGGGATAAGACCTGACAAGATATACACCTTTTATACTAATGCACAAGTTAATGTGTGCAGTGAAATCATCCCAGAGTGGCAAATTTTATTATCCATGGCTCCAAATTTTACACACGGGTCTCCATTAAAGATAGCCAGACTATTACATAATTGGCGATGGATTCTTGAAGAAAAGGTTTCTAAAGTTCCTCTGGACCAACTATCTTTATAGATGTATCCAAACATATTTGTGCTGTATTCTCTGGTGACTTAACTATAAAGAGAGTAGTCAGAACTCCTTTTCAGTCCACTCAGCAGAATGAATTGTATGCAGTCATTCTAGTTCTTGCTTATTATCCAGAAGACATAAATATAATATCTGATTCGGCCTATTCAGTAGGTGTGGTACAAAGAATTGGCACAACCCAAATAAAATTTGTAGCCTCCAATATATATCAGCTCTTTAAGGAACTTCAAAAGCAAGTGAGAAAGCATCCAGGTAAGAGTTTCTTTCTTTCTTTCTTTCTTTCTTTCTTTCTTTCTTTCTTTCTTTCTTTCTTTCTTTCTTTCTTTCTTTCTTTCTTTTTCTTTCTTTCTTTCTTTCTTTCTTTCTATCTACCTATCTTAATAGTTTTTATTTACCAGATACATGAATGAGTAATTTTACAACATTGGCAATTGCCAAACCTTCTGTTCCAATTTTTCCCCTCCCTCCCCCGTCCCAGATGGCAGGTTGACCAATACATGTTAAATATGTTAAAGTATAAATTAAATACAATATATGTATACATATCCAAACAGTTGTTTTGCTGAACAAAAAGAATAGGACTTTGAAAAGTGTACAATTAGCCTATGAAGGAAATCCAAAATGCAGGCAGACAAAATTAGAGGGATTGGGAATTCTATGTAGTGGTTCATAGTCATCTCCCAGAGTTCTTTTGCTGGGTATAGCTGGTTCAGTTCATTACTGATCTATTGAAACTGATTTGGTTCATATCATTATTGAAAATGGCCACATCCATCAGAATTGATCATCATATAGTATTGTTGTTGAAGTATATAATGATCTCTTGCTCCTGCTCATTTCACTCAGTATCAGTTTATATAAGTCTCTCCAGGCCTTTATGAAATCATCCTGTTGGTCATTTCTTACAGAACAATAATATCCCATAATATTTATATACCAAAATTTATTCAACCAATCTCCAATTGATGGGCATCCACGCTGTTTCCAATTTCTGGCCACCACAAAGAGGACTGCCACAAACATTCTTGCACATACAAGTCCTTTTCCCTTCTTTAAAATCTCTTTGGGATATAAGCCCAGTAGTAACACTGCTGGTCAAAGGGTATGCACAGTTTGATAACTTTTTGAGCATAGTTCCAAATTGCTCTCCAGAATGGATGGATGTATTCACAATTCCACCAACAATGTATCAGTGTCCCTGTTTTCCCACATCCCCTCCAACATTCTGCATTATCTTTCTGTCATTCTAGGCAATCTGACAGGAGGGTAGTGGTATTTTCGGAGTTGTCTTAATTTGCATTTCTCTGATTAATAATGACTTGGAGCATAAGATTTATATCTTGTATGTCCACTCTCATAGTGGACTTCCAGGTCCTATTTTTGATGGTAATTCAAAGGTAGATAGTCTTCTAACTATGTTAGCCAATACGCCTTTTATTTCAAGAAGCCCAAGAATCTCGTTCTAAATATTATTAGGCTGCTCGAGCTTTACATTTACAATGTGGAATAACAAGAGAAGAAGCTAGGAGAATAGTAAAAGCCTGTACAACTTGCCTTTCTTTCCATGCTCCTACACTCCCTCCAGGGAAGAACCCTTGTGATTTGAGACCTAATGAAATTTGGCAAATGAGTGTGACCCATTATAAATCTTTTGATCATCTGTCTTTTATTCATGTTGTGGTAGACACCTTTTCAGGATTCACTTTGGCAATACCAGCAGCAAAAGAGACAGCCCGAGTGATCACTGAATTCCTTATATAAGCATTTGCAATTATGGGTGTGCCACAATAAATAAAAACAGACAATGGACCTGCATATACTTCTAAACATTTTGCACACTTTTGTGCACAGTATAAGATTTTACACACTACTGGCATACCTTTTAATCCTCAAGGACAGGCAATAGTAGAGAGGAGAAACAGAGACATTAAGACGCTCCTCCAAAAACAAAAGAAAGGGGGAGCCACAGGTAATCCTAGAGAACTTCTAAATCTAGCCCTTTCTACTATTAACTTCTTAATTTTTGACAAAGATGCATTGGTTCCAGCAGACAGGTTTTATAACCCACCAGAAGGGCAGTGTCCAGTGCGAGCAGCTCCACTGTCTTTAGATAATTTCCAGGTCATGTGGAGAGACCCAGGAAGTGGTGAATGGAAGGGACCAGACAGGTTAACTGCTTGGGGGAGAGGGTTTGCTTGTATCTCTACAGATGGAGAAGGAATCAGATGGGTGCCAATGAGCCGTATTTGCCTTGTCCATTGAAGAGAGATGGGGCAGACCCTTGAAAGAAGGAGAAGACTCAAGAAACATCGGATGGTTCCATTGCTGACTGTACCCACCACTGAAAGAGCCTGGCAGTTATGGCGTTTGACTCATAGATAGCAAAAATTGTTGGACTTAAAAACCCTCAGGAATAACTGGATTCTCTGAGATGTGATAAGACTGTTGTAGGACTTAAAAACCCTCAGGAATAACTGGATTCTCTGAGATGTGATAAGACTGTTGTAGGACTTAAAAACCCTCAGGAATAACTGGATTCTCTGAGATGTGATAAGACTGTTGCAGAACTTGAAAGCCCTCAGGAATCATTGGATTCTCTGACACATGATAAGACATTGTAGGACTTGAAAGCCCTCAGGAATCATTGGATTCTCTGAGACATAAGACTGTTGCAGGATTTCAAAAACTTGTGGGAATCATTGGATTCCCTAACATGTGAAGCAATGGACAATAGATTAGTTTTGGACTATCTCTTGGTTGCTAAAGAAGGCATATGTGTGACTGATGTTTACATACCTTCCTTCTAGGATTTTTGGAAATCTTTTACAAGACCATGTTGATTTATATTGTTTGTATTATCACTACTTGCATGTACAATTCATGTTTGTTACACCTCATGAAGCCTACACTGATTGTGGGGAGAGTCATCACTAATAAACTGTGCGTTATTGCTATGTGCTTGTGTAATACCTCCCATGTTGACGGATTTGTGCATACCTGTCTCTAATAAGACCCTTCAGCCCAGAAACCCGCTAGCAATCCCCACTTCCCTTTGGTGCTTTTCATCTCCCTTCCTGAGATGTCAGGGAGGGTGTGATTATCTCCTTTTTAGTGCTTTCATCTCCCTTCCTGAGAAGTGGGGGGGGGCATGTGATCACCTCCTTTTCAGTGTTTTCACCTCCATTCCTAAGAAGTTAGGGAGGGTATGATTACCTCCTTTTTGGGATTCTCACCTCCCTGAGAAGTCAGGGATGGCGTGACCATCTGTGTCCTAAAACAAAAGAAAGTGGGAGATGTAAAGGGCTAGAACTGAACAGCTACACTTAACAGTGATAACCTAGCACTTGGGGCTAATTACCAATTGGACAATTCTCTATTAACATGTATGGAGGATGACCCTACTCAACTCTGTGCAGGCTCAATCTGTGGGTGTGGACAAAGAAGTGTGAGAGAGATCAGAGGGTGGAGTAGGACAAGCAGATTCATTCTTTGGTGGTAGAGAGAGAAGAAAGAGGTGTGTAGATTCCTAGATCTAATCCCCTGACAGAGACCCCAAAAGACCAAGAATAAAGATTTTTCTTATCCTGACTCTGGCTGATTCTAAGATATCCAGGGTACTAATGTGGGCACAACAGGTTGTTATGAGGTTTAAATAAGATAACAATTATAATGCACTTAATAGAGTACTTTTTTTTCCCTTTTATACAATGATCAAGCAAATCAAAAGCCACTGAAAGTCAGTTTTGAAATCTTAAGCTGCTTCTGATCATTCACATCCTAGGAGTCTTCTTTGGTTCATTGAGATGGAAGCTATCATTAAGATCAGAAAAGAAAACCACGTTTGAGAAGCTGCACTCATAAATACAGAAAATGTTAAGAGTCCATTGTTTTCCTGTATTTCAAAAGACTGGATAGGTTAGTTATGGGGTTTAAGTGGATGGAGGCAAAAAATAGATGAAGAATATTATGATCTTTCAGAACCTCTGTCACACAAGTTTTTAATATTTTATTTTTTCCAAGTCCAAAAATAAGTTGGTTTCATACAAATTATGTTTTAATTAAAATGATAATCAAGGACAAGAAATAAAAATTTTCTTCCTGTATTTTTCCTTCAATATAAATGATTAAGCTACATCAAATATAATTTCGTCATTTTTCTTTTGTCCATGCCTAATAATAAGTACTCAAATACTCTGTTTGGTATCATCCCAATATCAGAGAAAAGATTTCAGCCATCTTGGGTGGAGAATTCTTAAGAGGATATGAGTTGTAGGTGGCCTGTAATCTGTTACAGAAATATCCACATCAATCACAGATTTATTGAAATATTGGAAGTTGGGAAAGAGCAAGATACACTGGATAGAATGCTGGTTCTGAAGTCAGGAAAAACTGGGTCAAATCCTATTTTTGTGACTAGTTGTGTGACCATAGGCAAGTAACTAAGATTATCTGAGGTTCAAGCAGCTCATTAAGATTTATCAATTAAGTTATAAATGGCTTGTAAGCTGTAATGGTGAAAAGTGTTCCCACAATGTGGATCCTTGATTTATCCAAGAATAATGAAGGTCTATCAATGTTTAACAAATTGGTAGCTTTGTGTTTACATTTGATTCCTGTGTTCTCAAGCTAATTATTTTATTAAATTGTTAATTATTTTTTAATCTTATTTTTATATTTTACATTGATAATGATATATACTTCCCAACAGACTCCTTTACAAAATGCTTTCTATGAAAAAAAATCTAAAGTATCAGTTATTAACGAGAAAGATGGATAGGAACTCTCTTACCACTTGCAAGTATGCTATTCATAGAAACATATTTGACTTTAGCTTTGGTTGCCTCTTCACATTGGTTTTATTCAAATCATAGCAGTCACTACATAAATTATTTTTTTAGTTCTATTTTCTTCAGAGATATATATGATCTTTCAAATCTTCCCTCTTTCATCATTCTTTTTTTTTTTTAACATTCATCATTCTTTAAGACACAGCAATAGTTTGTTATATTCACATATCATGATTTGACGGATCATCCTCCATTTGTTGGGTACATCTTTTGTTTCCAGTTTTCTGCTACCACAAATAATTTTGCTATAATCATTTTCCATTAACATGAGGCTGGGATGGATTTTTTTTCTTTATAATCAAGAACTTCCCATGATAATGTCATCAGATCAAACAGTAAAATTTTGCTAATTTTTGTTGCCATGATTCCAAATGGCTTTAGAGAATAATTTTACTGATTCAGAGTCATACCAGCAATAAATTAGTATTACTGTCTTCCCCTTTCCTACCAACAATAAATTTCTTGGGTTTTGCCAGTTTTCAAATTTGACCAATATAAGGTGGTACAGTGACAATTTTTTAAATTTTCATTTCTCTAATAGTAAATTCAAAATTATAACATGAATGCTCATGTGTATTTCTTCTCTTAAAATTTATTGTCTTTTGCCTACCTGTTTGGTGGCGGTGGCAGGTAGAAAGATTGCTTAACATAATACCTGGAACATCATAGGCACTGAATGTTTACTGATTAATTGATTCTATCTATGCTGATATTTTTTGGCAAAAGCTTTTATATTTTACACAATTTAAACTGTCTATTTTATCATAATTTCCTAATAACAAATTCTTACCCTAATCACAAATATTATTATATATGCAAAAATATAATTTATTATACTATTTTCTGAAAAATTATCTTTATTTTCTTTCCATTTATTTTAAATTCTCTCTTTTTAGCTTACTTTGGAAATTTGATTTCTTTTCCCTTTAAAAAACAAATAGGCTAATGATTTGACTATTTTTTAAATACTTGACTGTGCAAAACCACAGAATCACAGGACTTAGGAGCTGAAAGGGATGACAGCTGTTTCACTATTCTAAGCAATACATATAAAGCAATGATTTTCAAACTTTTGTTCTCAGTATTGTTATACTATTAAAAATTATTAAGTAACTCTCCAAAGAGTTTTTATTTATGTGGGTTACATTTATAGATATTTACTATATTAGATATAAAAACTAATTTGAAATTTATAGACCTTCTTAAAAGGTTTCAGAGACCCCCTGGATTCCCTGAATCACACTTTGAGAGCCACAAAGAACTCCCCACTACAATATTTCTGACAAGTAGTCATATAGACTCTATTTAAAGATCCACATAGATGTATTTACTACCATGTCTGAAAACATACTATTCCCATTTTAGATAGCTCTAATCATTAGAAAATTTTGTCTACATTTGCCTCTTTTTAACTTCCAACCAATTTTCCTCATTCTACATTTTAGGGTTAGGTCCCTCCTTTACACAACACCCCTTGAAATACTTGGAGATAACTGTCATTCCCTACAGTCTTCTCTTTTCCAGGCTTTAAACAAACCCTCATATGACATGAATGCCTTTCCCATCCCGGTTGCCTTCTTGTGGATACTGTCCTTCCTATGGTCCTTAAGTAATGTCCTTCCCAAAATGTGGTATTCAGAATTAAATACAATATTCCAGATAAGGTCTAATGAAGGTAAGTATACCAACACTATCAGCTCCCTCTTTCCTTTTAATGTAACCCAAGATCATATAAGCATTTTGACCATCACATCACACTGCTAACTCATACTGAGCTTTCAATCTACAAAAAACTGCCACTTCCCATCTTTTACAGAACAATTATTATCATTTTATGTCTCCCCAATCTGATACTTGCTATTTCAATTTAATTATAGTACCTAAAGTAATCATCAGTGGACAATTTTAATAAAGAAAAATTCAAATCTATCCTCAAATATTTGTTAACTGGACAATTTACTTAACCTCTGTCTGTCTCAGTCTCCTCATCTGTAAAACAGGAATTGTAACAATAGGAACACCTATCTCACAGGGTTGTTGTGAGGATAAAATAAGATAATTATAAAACACTTTTTTTTCTTTAAATTTATTTATTTAATGTTTGCCCTCAGGTACATTCAAAACATTTTTTTACATTTGTTTTTTAAGATTTTTGAGCTCTACATTCTCTTTTTCCCCACCCACAATTAAGAAACCACATGTGAAGTTATGCAAAACAGTTCCATAAAAGTCAAGTTATGAAAGAAAATATAGATCTCCCACCCTAATGAAAATTTTAAAACCCTCAAGAAAAATTAAGTTAAAAAGAAAGAGAGAGAGAAAGAGAGAGAGAATGCTTCAAACTGTATCAGACACAGCAGCTCCTTTTTTGAATATGGATAGAATTTTTCATATAAATCCTTCAGAGTAGTTGTGGATGAATGTAGTACTGAGAATAACTAAGTCATTTATAGCTGGTCATTCCAGAATATTGCTATTCCTTTATATACAGTATATTTTGCTTTGTTCATGAAGGACTTTCCAGGTATTTTTTGTTTGTTTGTTTGTTTTTTTTTCTGAGAACATCTGACTCATCATTTCCCAGAGAACAATAATATTCCATCACAAATACATATAACAGTTTATTGAGCCAGTCTTCAATTAATGGGGTTCCCCTCAATTCCTATTTTTTGTACTGAGAAAAGTACTGTTATAAATATTTTTATACATATAAGTTATTTTCCTCTTTTCTGGTTTTTTTTTCTTACCAAATCTCTTTTGGTATTCATGCCTAGTAGTAGTGTTATTAGGTCAAAGGATGTACATGAATGTGAAGCCTTTTGGGCAGGTCTTTTGATAAATTTGACTTAATTCCCTTTGTTTGAGAAATGAGGCCCTATGAGAGAAATTTGTATAAAGCATTTTATAAACCTTAAGATACTTTACAAAAGCTAGCCACTACATAAGTTATCTTTTCCACATCACAACTTTTCCATCACTGATATATCACAGTTCAGCATAAGAAATTAAGTGGGAATTTTGGGGGAGTTTTCAGAAACTGCAGGTGACACACAGAGGCCAGCAGATGTCACAGGAAAAGTTTAAAACTCAGAAATGTATAATATATATATATATATATATATGGCTTTATATAATATCAATATATGTTATCCTTTATTATCATATTCTTTTCTGGTATGAAAGAAGTACCAAAAAAAATTTTACATGGATTTTCTAGTTCACAGGAGTGCCATATCCTTAACCTTGGAGATACAGAAGGAATAATTACATTGTCATTGGTATTAAATACCTGTAGACTGACAATAGAAGTATTAACACAGACACAATTTACTCCTCATCAGTGTGCAGAGAGCAACAAAGGACATATATTTCATCTCACTTAAAATTTGCTGATCATATTTCAGTATTTCTGGATTTCCAGCATCATCTTTTAAGAAAGGCCTTGTTGAGTCTTCTGCACTCCGAAACTTCAATTCAACATAGAAAGTAGCCAGCTTAAAATTTACTTCATTGTAGAAAGAAACAACTTTCCAAAAGGGAATTTAGTCCCTAATCTTTCCTTTTCATAACACTTACTCTTTCTGTAGTTTGATAATAGAAATATGAGTGATCTACACCATAATACTTACTGGCACCAACAGCTTCATTATTTAACAATTCCTAGATCACACACCTCTCGTCTGTGAACATTTTCCAGCTGAGACTCAGGGAGCTGTTTACTGAGAACAGATTATTTAATAATGAACCATGAGCTTTGAAAACCCTCCAAGACCTTTACCTTCAGGAATAAGACCAACAATAAGACATTTCTGATGAAATATTGAATGAATTAAGGGCCTTCCTTTTTCACTATACTAAGGTTAAATTCCCTAGTGACACTCCAGCCCTAGGCAACACCAACTTTCTGGATGTGGGGCTTTCTTGAAAAAAAAAAAGAGAAAATACTTGGGTTTCTCTACATAAAAGACAAGAAAGTATTCTTTCTGCTCCCCACTCTCTTTCTAGGCTCCCCCCCAGGAAAAGATGTGGTAGGAATTAAACTGAAAAAAAGAACTCTGGAAATAATGCGATCCACTCACCAACTTGGTCTTCTCTGCCCTGATTTTTACTTTCTGGCTGAAATGAAGAATAAATTTGTATTTTCAGTAACCCAAATTGAATACCTACAAAACCTACTAGCCAAAGATAGGTAAGAAAGACAGCACAATATCAGAAAGGAATCATTAGGGAGTCAAATAGTGCTCCAAAGAGTAGATCACTTATACACACATAGGGTTGTACAACTGAAGATAATACAGACCGCATCCTTTCATTTTTCTGTGGAAGAAACTGAGGCTCAGAAAAATTAAGGTAACATGTTAACAATGAATTTTAAGAACTTGGTTTAAATTCTACCACTGATATATACTGTCTATGTGATACTAAGCAAGTTCTAATTTCTCCTTGTTCTAAGCCAGTGGTGTTAAACACAGAAATAGATCCCTGCTGGCCACATGTTTACTTTAAAAATCACAACTTAATATTATTTGAGTTGTATTTTAAATTCATTTTGTTAAACATTTCCCAATTACATTTTAATCTGGTTCCACATGATTTGAGAATTTTGCTTACCTGTAGGAAAGTTTGATATATCTGACTTTAAGTTGCAAAGAAGATGCTAATCACCATTGATTTAAGAAGGTTCCTTGTCTGGGAATTCTTTATAACAATGATATCATAAGTCCAGTTCCTATTCCTATAATTTCTTCTGCTTTTATTCCTTGTGTGATCCACATATGTCCCTGTCCCAAGGAATTAGTACTTGATATTATATCTACCATGCCTTAAAGTTAAGGATAACAATTTTGTAATCTAATTAGTAATTTTGCACTCTGAACAAGGTTCTTAAATGTCACATTCAGTATCCTCTCTATTGAACCACATGGTCAAGTACAAATCTTAAAAGTTTTTAATGGGACAGTACCTAACTTTGATCTAATTAGTTTCAAATGACAAAAAAAAAATCATTTCTGAAGTTCCCTTTCATTAGGAAACCAAAGACCTTAACACGGGAAAGGAATTTCCAAATACTCTAAAGGAACACTGGTTAACCAAACCATAACTTGCCTTTTCTCCAAAAATCACTTTTGCCTACAAGAAATCAGTAGCTCTTGATTTGATTTCCCCACCATTCTCCCCATGACAATCTACAGACTCGCAAATGGTTTATGACCTTTTCAATGGCCAAAAGGAAAAAGTTAAATTATGAGACCCAAGGTGCCTATTTCAGTTCAAGTTTCTTCAAAAATTACAGATTCAGGGAACACATTTCCCACTAGCAACTAAAAGGTAACTAGAATTATGTTTGTCACTGAGCAAAACATCCGTGCTCATAAGTCAAGAGCCAGTGAGAGTACAGCCTGCGGAAATGCTTGCAAAGTGGGTCTATCTATCACAGGACTGCTATTTCCCTGAGAACGGCATCCCCCAAAAACAGTGAAAGTGAATTTTCTCACTGATTGGATCTTTAGTGTTTTACTTGTGAAGCTTTCCAGTCTGTTTCTCTACTGGCTTTAATCTTAACATTTAATAAGTTTCTATTATGTATAGGGCTAAAACAGGATGAATTTTTTTTTACATTGGGTAGTTTTCAGTGATCCTGAGCTACACACACACACACACACACACACACACACACACAAATACACACATACACATACACACACATACCACTACATTTTTAAACACCAATATTTTCTCAGTGATGCTACAGAGCTGTTAATCATGGATTTACCACAATATAAGAAGGTTCAATTGCCACCTCCTACACAAGACCTATCCCCAGTAACACTAGTGTGTTTGTGTATATTTTCTATTTACATTTACTTATCTATATATTCATTTTTCTTCTTCTTGGAAACAAAGGAAATTTGAGGGGGGGTGTATCCCCAGTATCTAGTATATAGAAGGAAAGCGAAAAGTATAGAAGAGGATAGATTAATTGGAGGAAGAAAGGAAAATAGAAGAGAAAAAATGAAATGGAAAAGAAGGGGAAGGGGAAGGAAGGAAAACAAAATCAGAACTATCAGTGAACCAAAGGGCAATGGATAGGTATATGGTATGCATATGTTCTGCAATTTATTATAATTGAGAATGTGTGTTCATGATACGTTTAGGAAGATACCATTTAGAAAGCATCTGATCAGAAAAGCAATTGGGCTAGTTATATATCAAAAGTAGAGGACACTAGATAAATAACCCAAATCTTCAACTATTATTCACAAAATAGTAAAGGACCTTTAAAGAGTTCCATTGTGTCAGATGATCTCCCCCACCTGCCTTCTTCCTTCCTAGATCCCTTGAAAACTTACAGAAATGCTTGAATAGAAGTTGTATAGAATGAGAGAACATGTATCATTAGAAAATGTTTGCATTGAGGAGATTGCAAAGGCCCTGCACTAAACATACATGAATAGGACACAATTCCAGTAATTGGAATAAAATGGAATAATGCCATTCCTGCTCATGGAATGCAAATCAACAGAGGGATGAGATTTATTTTTTTAAAAATACTACAAAATATATGTGGTGAACACATAAAATATAAGCAAATACAAGATGGAAGGAAGAGAAATCCTATTGATTATCGGATCAGGACAGCCTTTATGGAGAAGAGATTATTTAAGCTTCCAAAGGGCAGAAATAGGAAATAGAGGCATATGAAATGACAGGACTAAAGAAACATAGGTAGGTTAATACAGGTCATACATAAAGGCTATACAAAAAGACAGTCAAGTTTGACTGTGACATACCCCAAATACAGGGGACTAATTTGAGACAAATCTGAAAAAGTAGGGAGGAGTTCTGAGAAAAAAAAAAGTGAAATATTATTAGAAAAATCACAACTTTATGATTTTTTAAAAATAAGATAAAAATATAATATAAATGTCAAAGCTGAAGAAAACTGAACTGAAGAAAAGAAAACTGAAGAAAACAACTGAAATGGGAAAACCTCTGTTCGACCAAGATACCTACACAAGCAGGAGTTAGAGAGGTGTTATTTCTCAGCAAGTAGAGCAGAGAGTAGGAAAGGGTATTATATTCATTTAGAACAGGATTTCATTCTTTCTCTTTATATTTTTGGGTAAGCAAAAACTAAACAAAAATTACTCATTTTCATCCATTAGAATGTTTCAGAATATATTTTTACAAAACTAAGAAAAAAGACAGTTGAAAACTGAAAACCAGTTATACAACCTTACACATAAGGACAAGTTTAAGAAAATTAACCTACATGATACCAAATAACAAATTGATTTTTTTTCACTTAAATAGCATAGTCATACATAAAAACAACATTTTATGTTTTATATAATGAGTTATGGTTTATAATGCATGGGTTTCAGGAGGAAGAGCCAAGATAGTAAAGAAGAGAAACATCTTTTTCTGAGTTCTCTCCAATGTCCCTCAAATTAACACCAAATCAAGTCTCTGAACTGGTTTTGGAATGACAAATATTTGTGGGTCTAACCCACAAATATTTGGACATAAAAAAATTTCCAGTAGAAGATAATTTGGAAGATCTTCAGAAAAGATCTATTTCAATCAGTCATGGAGGGAGGTGGGCTGAACAAGCACAGGCAGTGCAGATATCCAGCGCAGTGTGGAATCCCATGCCATGGAATCTACCAGGAGAAATCTACAGGAGTGTTGGCTACTCTGTCTTAGTTGCAAGCTAGTAGGTCAGCATTTTAGCTGTAAAACATCCAACAAAAATAAAATGTGAGCCTCTAAACCCTAGAATATCCCCCATTTTCCCTAAAAGCAGACCTCAATCTTTTTAAAAAAATGAGCAAAAAAGCAAAAAGAACTCCAATCATAGACAGTTTTTAATGGAGAAAGAGAAAAACAAATTTCAAATCATGAGGACACTAAAAGCAGACTGTCTCCAGATGTAGTCCCAAAGGGTGATATGAAGTGGTCCCCATCATACAAGTCTCTCTTGGAAGAATTCAAAAAGGATCTTAAAAGAGAGTTAGAAGAAAAATGGGGAAAGGAAATGAGAACTTTGCAAGCGAGTTTAGTAAAGGAAACACAGAAATTATCTGAAGAAGACTCCTTAAAAATAGATTTAGTGAAATGGAAAAAACATATAACCCCTTACAAAACATTTGACAAAATGGAAAAAGAAAACAACTCCTTGAAAAATATAATTTATGAAATGGTAAAAGAAAATAACTCCTTGAAAAACAGAATTTGTGAAATGGAAGAAAAAAATCCATAGAACAAAACAATTCACTTAAAAATTCAATTGGCCAAATACAAAAGGAGCTAAAAAAAAAAAAAAAAAAAAAAAAAGGTAACTGAAGAAAATAATTTACTAAAAATTAGAACTGAACAAATGGAAAAAATGACTCAATGAGGCATCAAAAATCAGTCAAACAAAACAAAACAAAAAAAAAAAAAGAAGAAGAAGAAAATTAAAATATCTCATTGAAAAACCAACTGACTTGTAAAATAGACCTAGGGCAGACAAGCTAAGGATTATTGGACTTCCTGAAAACCATAATGAAAAGAAGAGCCTAGACATTATTTTTCAGGAAATCATCAAGGAAAACTTCCCCTGATGTCCTAGAATCAGAAAATAAAATAGCCATTGAAAGAATTCACCAATAGCTTCCTGAAAAAGACCCCAAAATGAAAACTCCAAGGAACATCCTAGCTAAATTTCAGAATTATTGGACCAAGGAAAAAATATTGCAAGCAACCAGAAAGAAACAATTCAAATATTGAGGAGCCACAATTAGGATTATCTAGGACCTAGCATCTTCCACCTTAAAGAATCAAAGGGTCTGGAATCTGATATTTTGAAAAGGCAAAGGGACTTGGATTGAAGTCAAGAATCAATCCAGCTACATTGAGCATTATCTTTCAGGGAAGAAGATGGACCTTCAATGATTCAATAAATTTCACTTATTTCTAATGAAAGGACCAGAGCAGAACAAAAAATTTGATCTCCAAATACAGAACTCAAGAGAAGCATAAAAAGGTAAAAAGGAAAGAACTCTTGAGAAGTTATATTTCTGTTATGGGTATACTTAGAGAGTGAAGGTATAATTTGATTTTACTGTAATAACATTAAAAAGAAACTAGAGATAGAAAGGGGATTGTACTGGAACAAGAGGAAAATGGAGGTAAAATGAAGGAAATTATACTTCATGAAGAGGCAAAGAAGACCTATTGTAATTGAGGAAAAGAAGGGGGATGAACATCGTGTGACTTTTACTCTCATCAGATTTGGCTCAAAGAAGAAATATTAGACATATTTGGTTTCATGGAGAAACTTATCTCAACTTATAGGGAAGTGGGAGGGGAAAGGGAAAAGGAAAGGGGAAGGCTAATAGAAGAGAAAACAGAAGCAGTAGAGGAAAGATATAAGAAAGGGAAAGGGGCTGTCAGGGGGAGAGCTGTTTAAAGGAGGTGGTGATCAGAAGAAAAATATTGGGGAAGAAGGAAAGAAGGAAAGAAAAGAGAAATGCATAAATTGGGGTAAATAAAATGGCAGGAAGTACAGAATTAGTCATTCTAACTATGAATATGAATATGAATGGGATGAACTCTTCCATAAAATGGAAGCAGATAGCAGACTGGATTAAAAGTAAAGATTAAGGGCTGGAGCAGAATCTGTTATGTTTCAGCTGAAGTTAAAAAAAAAAAAAAAAAAAAAAAAAAGCAGGGGTAGCAATACTGATCTCAGATCAAACAAAAGCAAAAACAGATCTAATTAAAAGAGATAAGGAAGGAAAGTATATCTGTTAAGGAGAAGTCAATTCTCCAATTCTCCAAGAGCCTCCACAGCTGTGGATCATAACATCTGAAGGAGTTGAAAAGCAGCCTTTGCTAACACAGGTGTTGCGGACTGGGAATAAGATAAATTGGAGGCAGAGGGAAGAGGAGAGAGGTCAGAGAACAGCAACTGCTTTTCAGTCTCCTTGTATTATCCTCTCACACAAGGAGATCCATTCTGCAATTCTGGGTTGGATCTCCAGCAGCCACTGTCAGGTGGCTCCTGTGTACTTCAACACCTCCCATGTATTCCAACATATGGCATCTGAAAGTGGGGTACAAACAGCATAAGAATTACAAGCAGAAGCAGCAGCATTCAAGAGCTGTTCATGAGTCGGATCCTTCCAGAGTTCCTTTGGTAACCCACAGGGAAAGAAAGGAAGAAAAGCCCCGGTAAGACGTTTTTAGTTGGGTTAATTAAATGGACCAATAAATAAAAGGACTGAGCCAGGAGACTGATGAGAGACTTAAATACCTGCTCTGGCTACAATTCTCTTTTCCATTTGAAAGTTTGCCTCCAAGATATTTCACAAGATCAACATCTGTTACAACCATCCAAAAGTGATAGTGCTGCTTGCATTCCTCAGTGTGCAGACCATGTTGTGGGGGGAAAATAACAGCAAAAAACAAAAAAATGGGGAATTAAGGGAAGGTCAATTCTCTGAGAGCCTTCACAGCTATGGATCATAACAACTGAAGGAGTTGCAGGGCAGCCTTTGCTGACACAGTTGTTGCGGACTGGGAATGAAATAAATTGGAGGCAGAGGGAAGAGGAGAGAGGTCAGACAATGCAAAAGTCTCTTAGTTAGAAAGGTCAGAGAATAGCAACTTCCTCTCAGTTTCCTTGTATCATCCTCTCATAAGAAAAGATCCATTCTAGGTTGGATCTCCAGCAGCCATTTCAGGTAGCTCCTGTATATGCCAACACTTATCTTGCTAAATGGTACCATAGATAATGAAGTAATATCAATACTAAACATATGCACCAAGTGGTATAACATCCAAATTCCTAGAGAAGTTAAGAGAGAATAGACAGCAAGAAGAAATAGACAGCAAAACTATAATAGTGGGGAATCTCAACTTTGCTCTCTTAGAACCAGATAAATCAAACCACAAAACAAATAAGAAAGAAGTTAAAGAGGTAAATAGAATTTTAGAAAAGTTAGGTATGATAAATCTTTGGAGAAAATTGAATGGAGACAGAAAGAAGTACACTTTTTTCTCAGCAGTTCATGGAACCTAAGCAAAAACTGACCATATATTAGAGCATAAAGACCTCAAAATCAAGTGCAGAAAGGCAGAAATAATAAATGCATTTTTTCAGATTATGGTGCAATAAAAATCACATGCAGTAAAAGGCCAGGGGAAAATATACCAAAAATTAATTGCAACCTAAATAATCTGATCCTAAATAATGAATGGGTAAAACAACAAATATCAATAATATCAATAATAAGGCAACATACCAAAATTTGTGGGATACAACCAAAGTAGTTATTAGGGGAAATTTTATATCTCTAGATGCTTACTTGCATAAAGTAGAGAAAGAGAAGTTCAATACAATGAAAAAAGCTAGAAAAAGAACAAATTAAAAACTCCCAATTAAATACCAAATTTGAAATTCTGAAATAAAAGGAGAGTAATAAATTAAAATAAGAAAACTACTGAATTAGTAAATAAAATTAAGAGTTGGTTTTATGAGGAAAAAATTTAGTTAATTTGATTAGAAAAAGGAAAGAAGGGAGCATTTAGGTGGTGCAGTGGATAGAGCACCAGCCCTGAAATCAGAAGGACCTGAGTTCACATCTGGTCTCAGACACTTAACACATCTTAGCTGTATGACCCTGAGCAAGGCACTTAACCCCAATTGCCTCAGCAAAGAAAAAGAAAAGAAAAGAAAAGAAAAGAAAAGAAAAGAGAAAAGAAAAGAAAAGAAAAGAAAAGAAAAGAAAAGAAAAGAAAAGAAAAAAAGGAAAGGAAAGGAAAGGAAAGGCAAGGCAAGGAAAGAAAAGGCAAGCAAAGGCAAGGAAAGGCAAGGAAAGGCAAGAAGAAAGGAAAGGCAAGAAGAAAGGAAAGGAAAGAAGAAAGGAAAGGAAAGAAAAAAGGAAAGGAAAGGAAAAAGGAAAGGAAAGGAAGGAAAGGAAAGGAAAGGAAAGGAAAGAAAGGAAAGGAAAGGAAAGGAAAGGAAAGGAAAGGAAAGGAAAGGAAAGGAAAGGAAAGGAAAGGAAAGGAAAGGAAAGGAAAGGAAAGGAAAGGAAAGGAAAGGAAAGGAAAGGAAAGGAAAGGAAAGGAAAGGAAA